>NC_026005.2:77093227-77146629 GCF_000442705.2 Elaeis guineensis | reverse complement strand
GCTGCCGTCGCCGCCGCTGTCCTTTGAATTCTATCCCCCCCTTTTCCCTTAGGTCGGGGGCTTCGGCATGGAGCGGAATGAGGTGGGGGTGAGCAGAGGTTTATCACATGCACTGGAAGATACTGCTAAAAAGGATGGAACTGGAAGGAGAAGTCGAGAGCTTGAAGTGGTCCCTAACGTGTTCCTTTCGAGTCTTGTAGTAATGTTTTTTTCCTCGGCCCTCAGGTCTTGTAACGTACATTTGTTAATCGAGAATAAGGAGATTTTGTTATTGTTGCCTACCGAACTTCTTTCATTCACCATTGTTGTTGCATTCCTCTTCTCTTTCCTTTTCGTCTGCTTTCTCTCTTCTTCTCCCCCCCTCCTTTTTTTTTTTTGTCGACGTCGCCCGGAGGTTACTGGTCGTTGCCGCATCGGCTCGTTTTTTCGGTCGCCTTCCTTCCTCAGCCTTAAGGGCTCTGTGGTGTATACTTAATTAACGACATGAGAAGAGAATTTTTCGTTACCTCTTTTACTCGCATGTTGAATTGTCGTTTGCCGAGCTTCTTTCGGCTTTTGTCTTGCTCGATATCGATGCCGTTCGGAGGCACCCGATTGCCGTCGTATTGACCCATCCTTTTGTCCACGGTCACAGACTTGCCCGGGGCCGCTCGGGTTTGACGCCCCCTTTCAGAGATCGAGCTCGGAGGCCCGAGCTTCTCGTCACCCTGAGGAAGACGTCTTATCTCTGGTCTGTGTCGAGAGCTTCCGTGAAGGTCAGGGATTTTGATAAGAACTCCAATCCTCGCTGAGACGAGGTTCCTCGCATCTTCGATGCGATTCATTTTCCATTCGTCGCTGATGCAGTTCGTCGCTTTCCTTTTTAACTCCTCTCTCCTTTTTTCTTTTTCTTTTTTTCGAGTGAGGGTTTCCCTCCGCTCTTGGTGGGGTCGCGAAAGTACGAAGGGGTCGCCGGTAAGGTTCCCTTCTTCTTATCTGGTCTTAAATGACCAGATCTCAATTGGCATCAGGACGGGGTTCTTCCCCTATTTCTGACGTAATCCGGTTTTAGCTCAGGTTAGGATGAGGTCCTCCTCTTGTCGCTAACAGGGCTATGGGGCACATACGGGCGTTGCGGGGCCTCTCCCCCCATCCAGTCTAAGTGTAACCGGGCCTTCGACCTTGCTCAAGTTAGGACGAGGTTCTCCTCCTGTCCCTAACAGGGCTGTGGGGGCACATACGGGCGTTGCAGGACCTCTCCCCCCATCCGGTCTAAGGATAACCGGGCCTTCGACTTTGCTCATGTTAGGGCAAGGTTCTCCTCCTGTCCCTAACATGGCTGTGGGGGCACACGTGGGTGTTGCAGGGCCTCTCCCCCCATCCGATCTAAGGAGAATCGGACCTTCGACTTTGCTCAAGTTAGGGCGAGGTTCTTCTCCTGTCCTTAATAGGGCTGTGGAGGCACATGTGGGCGTTGCAGGGCCTCTCCCCCCGTCCGATCTAAGGAGAACCAGACCTTCGACTTTGCTCATATTAGGGCGAGGTTCTTCTCCTATCCCTAACGTGGCTGTGGGGGCGCATGTGGGCGTTGCAGGGCCTCTCCCCCCATCCGGTCTAAGGAGAACCGGGCCTTCGACTTTGCTCAAGTTAGGGCGAGGTTCTCCTCCTGTCCCTAACAGGGCTATGGGGGCACATGTGGGCGTTGTAGGGCCTCTCCCCCTGTTCGGTCTAAGGAGAATCGGGCCTTCGATTTCATCGAGACGAAGTTCTCCTCCTACTTCCGACACAGTTTGTTTTGACTGTCCTGTCGATATAGGCTCGCGCCAAGAGAGAAGACATATGAATATGAAATTTTTACTTAAAACAAAGTTATCGGTAATACATTCGTAAGTTTTTCGAGCTCCATGGCCGCGGGAGGTCTGCTCCCCCGAGCTCCTTGAGGTAATAAGTTTCGGGCCGGACTACTTCTTTGACTTTGTATGGACCTTCCCAATTTGGGGCGAGTTTCCCTCGATCTTGAGGTTGCGAGACAGCGGCTCGTCGAAGCACTAGATCTCCTGCTCTAAAAACTTTATTCTTGATCCGGGAATTGTAATAACGGGCGACTTTCTGTCTGTAGGCTGCCATCCAAACTTGAGCTACCTCCCGTTTTTCTTCCAGTAAATCGAGGTTGGCTTTAAGACCTTGCGAATTGTGATGTTCATTGAATGCCACGACTCGTGCCGACGGAAGTTTAAGCTCAATTGGGATAACAGCCTCCATTCCGAAGGCTAGGGCGAAGGGGGTCTCCTCCGTGGACAGTCTTTGGGTAGTTCGGTACGTCCATAGCATATGATAAAGTTCATCTGCCCAAGTTTCCTTCACCTTTTCGAGCCTTATCTTGATCCCTTGCAGTAGGATTCTGTTGGTCACTTCAGCTTCGCCGTTCGCCTGAGGATGGGCTACTGATATGAAGTTGTGGGAGATGTTTAGATCTTCACAGAATTCGACGAATCTCGCTCCTGCAAATTGCCGTCCATTATCAGTAATTAGGGTTCTCGACAGGCCGAACCTGCAAACGATTGACTTTCAGACGAAGTCTTGCACTTTAGCTTCTGTGATTTTCGCCAGCGGTTCGGCCTCGACCCACTTGGTGAAATATTCAATCGCTACCAGGAGGAACTTTCTCTGCCCCGACGCCACAAGAAAGGGTCCAAGGATATCCATCCCCCATTGCGCAAAAGGCCATGGGGCACTCAAGGGTGTAAGCTCGGTGGCAGGCTGTCTCTGGATGTTGGCATATCTCTGACATCGGTCATACTTTCTGACGTATTCAATCGAGTCATGATGCATTGTCAGCCAGTAATATCCTTGGCGGAGCAACTTGTGGGATAAGGATCTAGCCCCCAGATGGCTTCCGCAGATTCCTTCATGCACCTCCCACAAGGCGTATTCAGCTTCTGAAGGTCGGAGGCATTTTAAAAGGGGCAAAGAGTATGATCTCTTGTACAGCTTGTCCTCATAAAGGATGTACCGGGAGGTTTGATTTCTGAGCTTCTGAGCTTCTTTTGCATCATGAGGGAGAACTCCGTCCCTGAGATATGCCATCAGTGGGTCGATCCAATTAGGCTCGTGATCAATTTTCATCACGGGTCGCGATTCTTCCGTACTTGGGCACTTCAGAACTTCAAAGAGAACACCCTTGGGCAATTCAGCCGGAGCCAGCATAGCCAGCTTGGAGAGAAGATCGGCTCTGGTATTTTCCATTCTTGGAATCTGCCTGATGTGGAAGCTACTAAAGGCGGAGACAAGCTCCTTTACCTTTTCAAGATACTTAGCCATGCTGTCCTCCCACGCTTCGTAGTTTCCGTTGACTTGTCCCACTACCAATTGGGAGTCGCTGTGAACTTGGAGCCGATCTACTCCCAATTCTTTGGCGATCCTCAACCCTGCGATCAGAGCTTCATATTCAGCTCCATTGTTTGTTGCGGGAAACTTGAAGCGCAGAGCGTACTCCGCGATGATTCCCTCTGGATTGATCAAGATCAGACCCGTGCCTGCACCCGACATGTTGGAAGACCCGTCCACGTAGAGGGCCCAAAAGCAATCAGGGAGGTCGGCTTCTTCTTCAAGGGAGTTCGGTCGGGGTTCAAGGTCGTCAATTTCATGCTGTTCCAGTTCGGCCTCCTTCAAGATAGTGCACTCTAATATAAAATCTGTCAATATCTGGGCTTTTACCGTCGGTCTAGGTCGATAGTTGATGTCGAATTTGGTGAGCTTGATCGCCCATTTTGCCATCCTCCCGGAGGCATCTGCCCGGTGCAGAATCGCCTTGATCGGCTGGTCGGTGAGTAACGTTACGGTGTGCCCTTGAAAGTAGAGTCGGAGCCTCCGGGCTGCAATCAACAAGGCATAAGTTAGTTTTTCTAATTTAGTATACCTGGTTTCGGCGTCACTCAACGCACGACTGACGTAGTAGATCGGCCGTTGAATTTTCGCCTCTTCCTTGACAAGGACTACTGCGAGAGCCATCGGAGAGATCGCCAGGTACAAAATCAGCTCCTCTCCAGGCTCGGGCTTCGCCAACAACGGAGGCGAGCCGAGGTAGCTCCTTAGCTCTTCGAATGCCTGTTGGCACTCAGGGGTCCAATAGAAGTTCTTCGACCGCTTGAGGGTTTGGAAGAAGGGTAAGCACCATTCGACCGACCTCACGACGAAGCGATTCAGGGCTGCTACCCTCCTTGTAAGGCGTTGAACCTCTTTTATCGACTTCGGGGCGACCATCTCCTGGATGGCACGAATTTTCTCTGGATTGGCTTCAATCCCGCACCCCGATACCATGAAGTCCAGGAACTTCCCCGAGGTCACTTCGAAAGCATATTTAGTTAGGTTCAGCTTCATCTTATATTTTCGTAGGGCGCCGAAGGTCTCCTCGAGGTCGGCGACGTGGTTCATGAAAGATTTGCTTTTCACGAGC
This sequence comes from Elaeis guineensis, assembly GCF_000442705.2. Classification (NCBI taxonomy): domain Eukaryota; kingdom Viridiplantae; phylum Streptophyta; class Magnoliopsida; order Arecales; family Arecaceae; genus Elaeis; species Elaeis guineensis. Next base: position 77,142,194 of record NC_026005.2, on the reverse strand, counting down.
ATGTTGTCCACGTAGACCTCCATGTTGCGGCTGATCTGCTCCTTGAAGATTTTGTTCACCAACCGCTGATAGGTCGCACCTGCATTTTTTAGGCCAAAAGGCATGACCCTGTAACAGTAAAGGCCACGGTTAGTAATGAAAGCAGTCTTTTCTTCATCTTCCGGTGCCATCCTGATTTGGTTATAGCCAGAGAATGCATCCATAAAGGTGAGAAGCTCATGGCCCGAGGTCGCATCCACCAGTTGATCAATCTGGGCAGAGGGTAGCTGTCCTTTGGGCAGGCTTTATTCAGCTTTTTGAAGTCTATACACATCCTCCACTTGCCGTTTGCCTTTCTGACTAGGACAACGTTGGAAATTCAGTCAGGATAATTGACTTCTCTAATGAATTCGGCTTTCAGGAGTTTGTCCACTTCCTCGGCTATCGCTTTCTGCCTCTCCGGTGTATGACCTCGGATTTTTTTTTTCGTCGGCCGATGCTTTGGATCGACGGCCAAACAGTGCTCCATGACTTCCATGTCAATCCCCGGCATGTCTGCTGGGACCCAAGCGAAAACGTCCGCATTCTTTCGTAGAAAATCGACGAGATGCGCCCGCACCTCTTCCCCCAGGTTGGAGCCGATCTTCACCACATGCTCCGCATTCCCGTCGTTCAAAGGGATCGAAACCAGATCTTCGATTGGGCCGCCCCTCTCCTCAGCGAGGTCATCGCGGGCGTCCAGCCCATGAACTAGACAGAGGTCGGATTGGTCACTTCTTTGCAAGGCTATGTTGTAGCAGTGTCTGGCCAAGGCTTGGTCTCCCCTGACTTCTCCGACCCCCTGGTTGGTAGGGAATTTCAATTTCAAATGGTAGGTTGACATGACGGTCCGGAGAGCGTTGAGGCCAGGTCGGCCGAGGATTGCATTGTAGGCTGACGGTGCCTTCACCACCAGAAAATTCATCAGAGCTCTGGATTGTCTTGGATATCGACCCGCAGTTACAGTCAAAGTTATTACTCCCTCCATCGGGACAGCATCGTCGGTAAACCCTACCAGAGAGGAGCTAATCGGCCCCAAATGGCCGTCAAGGATGGACATTCTTGAGAAAGCGTTGTAGAACAAAATATCGGCCGAACTTTCATTATCGACAAGAATGCGGCGGACGTCGTAATTAGCTATATTCAAGGAAACTACAACCGCATAGTTATGAGGAAATTGAACTCCCCGAGCATCTTCTTCAGTGAAAGTTATGGATTCCTCAATCTTTTGCCGCTTGGGAGGTCCGACCAATACGCCGGTCGCTCCCCGTCGGGATTCTTCCGAGATGGTGTTGGCGAAATCCATCGGAGGTCGATTGTCTGACCGCTCCATGCCGGAGGAGGAGGAGCCTGAGAAACTGGAGGCGAGGTCGGAGCCTGAGATCTGGCCACGGAGGCCGTGGGTCGCCGTGTGGATGCTTTGCGGAAAGGCATTGGGCGAAGATCTAGTGGGGGAAGAAAGAGAGGACGTCAGAAAAGATGACCGGAGGTGGTCCCGTTGAGCGCTCCTTTAAGAACAAGGGTACTGCGAAGGCACACGCCCTTCCTCTAGTGCCAATCCTGTTGGTGCAAAAATCCACCTACGTCGGAGAAGCTGGAGTAGAGGAAGTCGCGGTCGCCGCCAGGACCTGCAAAAGAAGTCTAAACCGGAGTTGGGGTTGCTCCGGCAAGACCCTCCGACGCTCAAGTCAGTTCTCTGCCTCAACAAGAATGGAGTGCTCGAACGAAAATTTTAGCAGAGTATTGGGATAGAAATTAGAGCTTAGAAAATAACGTATCTGGAGCCCCCCCTCTTTATAGGCGGAGGGAGCAACGGATTGATAGCGACGTTTGTAACCGCCTAGCAGTGGGTCGCACGGGGCCAGGAGAAATTTATTATGAAGAGTAATGGGGTGGAGTCATGGCTGTCACCATGGCTCGCCGCGTGGAGTCTGTTGTGGAGAGTGGAGCGGCGTCCGTTGTCGCGACTTGCCAGAGGGTGGAGGAACCGTATGGTATCCGTCGCAGGAAGTGGAGCAGAATCATGGCCATTATTGTGGCCTGTCAGGGAGTGATGGAGCCGCACAGAATCCGTCGTAAGAAGTGGAGTAGAGTCATGGCCGTTACTGCGGCCTGCCAGGGAGTGATGGAGCCGTGCGGAATCCATCGCAAGAAGTGAAGCAGAGTCGTGGCCGTTACTGCGGCCTGCCAGAGAGTCCAGGCCTGTCGGTCGAGGTTCGGTTGGAGTTCGATCTCCGTAGGAACCCGGATGGGGATCATTTGTCGAGGAGTCTCGGCCAAGGCCTGTCTACAACAGAAATCCGAAAGGAATTCGTCCATAATGGAAGCTCGGATGAAGGCTTACGGTGGGAATCCGACATGGACCGTTCGTGGTGAAAATTTGAAGTAGATTGTTTGCAGCGGAAACTCGGAGTGGGTCGCTTGCAGTAGGAGCTCGAAGTCTGGCTCCCGTAGGAGTCCGGACGAAGTCTTCCTGCAGCCGGAGTCGGAGATGAAGTCCGACTCCCGTAGGAGTCTGGATGAAGCCTTCCTGCAGCCGGAGTCGGGGACGAAGTCCGGCTCTCGTAGGAGTCCGGACGAAGTCTATCTGCAATTGAAGTCGTGGACGAAGTCCGGCTCCCGTAGGAGTCCGGATGAAGTTTACCTGCAATTGAAGTCGGGGATGAAGTCCGGCTCCGGTAGGAGTCCGGACGAAGTCTTCCTGCAATTGAAGTCGGGGACGAAGTCTGGCTCCCGTAGGAGTCCGGACGAAGTCTTCCTACAGCCGGAGTCGGAGCGAAGTCCGACTCCCGTAGGAGTCCAGACGAGGTCTACCTGCAATTGAAGTCGGGGACGAAGTCCGGCTCCCGTAGAAGTCCGGACGAAGACTACCTACAATTGAAGTCGGGGACGAAGTCCGACTCCCGTAGGAGTCCGGATGAAGTCTTCCTGCAGCCGGAGTCAGGACGAAGTCCGACTCCCGTAGGAGTCCGGACAAGGTCTACCCGCAATTGAAGTCGGAGACGAAGTCCGGCTCCCGTAGGAGTCCGGACGAAGTCTTCCTGCAGCCGGAGTCGGGGCGAAGTCCGGCTCCCGTAGAAGTCCGGACGAGGTCTACCCGCAATTGAAGTCGGGGACGAAGTCCGGCTCCCGTAGAAGTCCGGACGAAATCTTCCTGCAGCCGGAGTCGGGGCGAAGTCCGGCTCCCGTAGGAGTCCGGACGAGGTCTACCTGCAATTGAAGTCGGGGATGAAGTCCAGCTCCCGTAGGAGTCCGGACGAAGTCTATCTGCAATTGAAGTCGGGGACGAAGTCCGGCTCCCGTAGGAGTCCGGACGAAGTCTTTCTGCAGTCGGAGTCGGGGTGAAGTCCGGCTCCCGTAGGAGTCCGGACGAGGTCTAGAAGGTGATCGATTATCGTGGAAACTTGGATAGAGTCCGTCCGTCGTGAAGAATCCGATCGACGCTGGTGGGGGCTTATCCGTCGGCAAAACTTGAGAGTGTTGCGGAGGCTCGGCCGCCAGAGAGGTTCGGAGAGATGTCGTCGGAGGTCGGAAGTCGGTAGGATCCCCAGAGGGTCACTCCTGTCACGAACTTCGGCTAAGGGGTATTTTATACCCAACAATATATATATATATATATATATATATATATATATATATATAGGTTTTAAAAATTTTATTTTGACCGGTGATCAATAATAAGGTGAATTGATATTTGATTTGTCTTTGATCAAATTTAACTGCTAAGGAAAGGGAACAAATCTTATATATTTTATTTTTTGATGATTTATAATTATTAAAATATTAGTGCTATGCCTATCTTTCTCTCCTATTTCGCTTTCCGCAATATCTTTCACCTTAGACAAACATCTCCACCACTTGTTATTATTGCTTTACCCATCACTACCTCTCCGTTTTTTCCATTGAAGTTTCTCACCATGTACCAAAAAATAAAAACATTCAAATTGTCTTACCATTGTAGATTTATTCTTATCATCTTCCCACGCCCTCCCTTTCTCTAATCTACCCCCATCAAAACTGGTTTGCCATTAGCTGGGGCTACACTACTAGCTGTAGCCAATCCTTTCCATCACTGCAATTCTACTTACCATAAGAATGAAATAGAAACTAATGATCTCGATCTATATCGTGATACTGCTTGCATGTACCACATTTGAATATGTCATTCTATATCAGCAAAGATGATAAACGTCAATATTTTACAAATATTATACTAGAAAATGCTCGATTACCGTACAAACTAATATCCTGGGGAAATAGAAACCTTGGTCCTATAATGGCAAGGTCCCCTGGTCCACCAATTCTGATCTGATTGTGTTGTTATACAGATAAAACTATTTTAGCAACCAAATTCATATCAAATCATATTAGAGGCAACATAAACAGATTTTAAAAAATTAAGTACAGAATGTGGTTAATAAAGTTATGAGCTCCAAAAAAATGGTCCACAGCCATTGCACACACCAAAATATGGGATACTTTGATTGAAAAATTGATCCGACACACCCAAAAAGATGCCCTCCAACGTGATAAATGGGTCCAGTAGATAAATAGGTCCCGCAGAACCTATAATAAGAGGATCTACATAGTTACACAAGATTTCATTGTCTCCAATTATAGAACTTTTCCATGGTCTTATTTGTTTATTGCAAATTAGATTGAGTTTATTGTTCTTTTCCTAAAAACAATAGGAGCAGCGGAATAATTCATTACTAAATTTTAGTATAATCATAATAATAAAAAAATAATGAATGCCAGTGTATCTTGCTAAAATCATCGATTACTGTATAGCAAGTGGGTTTAAATTTCAATTTTTCTATGGTAAATAATTATCAAAAAAAACTATAAATATGAACAGCAAAAGGAGGTAAAAATAGGCAATTATTTTTATTTTATGATTAGAGCTATCGTACAAGAAGTAGGGTTGGCAAAATATGATCTGATCTGTCAATCCAATCTATGTTCGATCTACCATAAATAGATTTGAATTTAGACTAAATAGGTTTAAGTTATAAACAGATTGATCCGTTTAATCTATTTAATATTTGGGTTAGATTTAGATTTTAGATATCTAATCCATTTAATCTATTTAATCAATTTAATATTCATATTTAATTAAGTCAGATAATCCATTTAATATGTTCAACTTATTTGAAAACTATTTAATCTATTTCTAACCCATTTAATCCGATTTGTTTAACATATTTAATCCATTTAAGATATGTTTTAATCTGTTTAAAATCTACTTAATCTATTTTTGATCTATTTAATCTGATCTGTTTAATCTGTTTAACTTAATTTAACATGTTTAATAAACAGATTAAATGGATCAGATCGAATTACCTATTTAATAAATAGGTTGGATTCAGATTTAAATTTTTGATCTATTTAATAAATAGGTCGAATTTATATTGATAATTTTCTCATTTGATATACATTAATCTGATCTATATACGATTCGATCCGATTTAATTGTTATTCTCTTAAATAATATCTGTATATTTTTATTTAAAAAAATAATGTCCGCATACGATGCTGTGGGGGTAGTCTCATATCAATTTTGTTGGGTTGATGCAACGAGAGAGAAAAAAAAAAAAAAAGGGAGGGGGAAGAGGCGGCCCTGGCGTCAAAGAAGGAGCAGCTGGCTGGCGAAGCAACGATACATGGACCCGCCCAACAAAGTGGGTCAAACGAGAGACAGGAAAAGAGAGGAGTACGGTCAAAGATCAGCCCTGGTCAAATGCTGAGCTGGCGCTTTCTTTAAAAAAAAGTCCCTTCACCCTCACGAGACTGTGGGGTCCGGCCCTTAAGAATTAATTATTTGCTTCCCACGTATTTAAATCGATATTAGAAAGTTATGAAGGTATTATTCAGACTGTAGTGTTACAGTTCCGAGATGTGCGCCCTCGAACGCCGTGAGGGGGTCAGGATTGTGCTCCCCTCTCTAACCATTTCCTTAAAACACTACCTATTCCTGGACCATTTTACCCTTAACAATTTTTATATTTATTTATTAATTTTTTTCTCTTACTAAAATGGAAATTATTATCACCTATCAAAATATTTAAAAAAGGAGCAGCAGCTTTTTCATTCAGCTGATGCTAACGTCTACCAAAACATTATTAAGAAGATCTTAAAAAATAATAATAATAATAATTACAGCTTTTTTTAATTTAACTTAATTTTGGAGATGACACGGAATTGTTGCATGTAGTATCTTCTCTACAAGAAACTTATGACGTCAATTCTCATAAAATAAGCATATGATGCGTCCATGTGAAGGCTATGCTTGACAAAGATGTCTCCATAAATAGTTAGCACCGATCTTTCTTTCATTCAAATTACTCACGTAATAGCCAGTTCTAAGCGAAGGAGTCTTGTAATCTTTCAATGGTTGGCTAAACAATTTGCCATTTGTATTCCACTCCAAAAATTGCCAAAGCACATTATCTGCTTGTAGGATGTATTTTGTTCAATCATCCAAGGCATCTTTTTAAAGTGTTGAGAGGACTTCGAGAAATGGCACAGGACATGTGATTGGTGCAAGTGTATATAGAAGGTTTCTTTTATTTTTTATTTTATTATTTTAATTAATAACTAGTTAAAATTCTGCACATTGCACAGAATCGGATGTACGAAAATAAAATTTTTAGATATTATTATTTTATTTTTAATTATTCAGATATAACAGTGAATAAGAAAGAATAATTTCACATCTTACATATAAAGAGAAAGTATCATGCATCTATTAAATAGAAGTTGATATATATTTTTGATGGACTACAAATATTAATAATCCAATAATCTTTGAGATTCTAATTGAAAATTTTGAATAAATAATTTGTAATTAGTGGCAATAAATATAAAAGAATATAATAACTTTATGTGACATAATAAAATTTATTTGAAAAACTGAGTTGGCAACACTCCAATATTCTTTCATAAAATATTATTATTATATATATATATATATATCGAATAGGATATTTATTTGGTTCGATATTTTTCATCTTTCCTATTGCTTCATTGGCATGACTCTGATCTGATTGAAAATTTTTTTTTTGCCTATCAATTAAAACATAAATCATTAAAAATTGCTAAAAGCTAAGTTTCAAACACAATCAACCTATCCAAGATGGAGATATCTTTCATCTCAAATAGAAGCTGTCCACCAAAGAAGAAAGTGAAAAGGGGAAAGAACTATTGTTGGCTAGGACAATCTGAGTCATAAATTTCTTAGCATATTAATGCTTAAGATGAAAAGGTGATTTGTAACATCTTGACACTTGCCCCACGTAACTCCACGTACGTGCGTGATCCAGCCTTGCATTTTATTAACCTCAAGCTCATTTTATATTGCCAAACTATCTAATCAAATCCTAGGCATCATGCTAGCAAATTCACACCAGTGTCATTTCGATCGCTTTGAAGTTAAGAGAGGGTGGTCCGGGACTTCACATGGCCTCTGGCTCGCCCTTATTATTACTTGTTTGGGTGGGATATACCCTTTTAAATCATACTGCCCTATTGGTTAATTTAATTAAAAGTGCATTCTATGAGTAAGGTAGAGGGATGGGCTCGAAATGTGAGTACATAGAAGGAGGTGATAAATTAATGTATTGTTGTCCTTTGGTTGAGGCTGTATAAAAGAAGATGTAGCAATGTTGATGATTGCCAAAGCACAAAAGGACGACCTATGCTGCATTAGAGGCTAGAAATGCTTGTGACACATAACTAGTTTTTCATGTAGCAAAATAGGAAAAATTAACCAATCAAGTCACATCTACTTCACAGTGTCACACGTTGGGTCAATCACTTGCTCTCCTCCCATGTAAAATTACCTCCAGAATACTGCCGGGGACCTCACCAAAAAAAAAAGGTAATTCAGAAATCGCATACATAAAAGCCAGAGATTTGATGTTCATCTTTGCCATCGAACCATTTAATTATGCAATCACTTATTAATGGATTGTATCTTGTGAGAATCCGTCATAGTAGAAATTTCAATAGAAAATTGTACGATAATTATGTTTCAAGTTTTTTCATATCAATGTATATGTGTGTGTAAACTACCAATGTATACGTATATATTAAAAAACTACGCAAGGATTTGTGAGTGAAGCGCAGCTTAGGTATAACTATAATCAAACAAAACTCCAAACTAGCATGGCAAAGACGTGTTATATAGCTCCGGGGTTAAGTGATTTTGATGGGGGTTTTGCCTTTGAATCACTCATTTGATGCCACGTCTGATATCATATCAAATTGGAAGTAGTTTGGTAATTACCTTGATTCTTGTATGTTTTTTCTTATCAAAAAAGATGTTTCTCAATTTATCGACCTGATTAGGCACAATTCCAACATGGACATGTTTTGATTTAAGTAAAAAGAGAGCCTCTCTCTCTCTCTCTCTCTCTCGGGGATCTAATTGAAGTAAAAAAAGAAAGATTTCTATTTTCTATCCTTCTGATAAATTTATTTGACTTTACATGAGAAAGAAATCTTACAAATACATCCATTAAAGATATGCCTGCCTATTAATGGACTTAGCACCAAGTAGGTGGCATTTCTTTCTTAATGTTGACTGCTTGGTCCAAAACTTTGGCATAACTGGTAACTCAAAAGCTTAGCATGATCATATAATTCCACTTCAAAAAATGTACCATTCCTTGCTTAATGCAGTTGACATGCATTGGGTTGTTGGTGACGACTTGCAAAAATTTATTTATTTATTTTTACTTTCGTACTTCAAACTTTTGTTGCATAGTGCCACAATTATGCTGAAATGGTACAAAAGTTTGAAAGTTAAATGACCATATAAAAATCAAAAGGGATCCTCTACGGTATTCAAAAATACTGAAGGATGTTATGCATGTTTTGGGATGTCCATTGAATGATTATATGATATTTATCTAAACTATTCAAATATCCCTAAAGTTTATCTATTCTTATTTTTTTAATATTTTAACGCATGCACGTGACCACCTATCTTTTGATGAACATCTCCGAAGTATACATAGCATCCTGCAGTATTTTTTAAGTACTGTAGAAGATCCGTTATAAAAATTATCACTCTGCTATAAAATATTATTTGATGTAAATTACTCGTTCAAAATCTTCAAAAAAGATAGTAAACCAAAAGCAAAACTATATCAAACTTGCACTGGTGGAGGCTAAAAGCAATTTCAATAGTGCCATCCAAATAATTTATTTTTTTGATTCATTAATCTTTTTGATTATGGAAGTTCAATTTCAATCAGAAGAGTTTTGGATGAATAAAACTTCTAATTAAAAAGATATTTTAGAAAAAAATATTTTGATAGAATTTTAAAAAATATTTTAATTCTATCAAAATATTTTTTCTATAATACTAGAGAAGAAAAGTGTAATTAACTTGAAACTCATGAGATGATTTATCTAATTTTTTTTTTAATTTTGTTTGAATTTGAAAAGAGTAGAGTTTATCTTCCCTATTTATTTAATACGTGCCGAAGTAGTTGATTGATATGGCATCTTCTAATCAATGCTAGAGTTGTGGCTAAGTCTAAATTTGGTAGAGATATCGTGTCCCTTCGCTACAAATTAGGTTGACCCAAAGCACTAGTGAGGAGTCACCCGTAATTTTATGAAATTATGATGATTGATATATCATTTTGGCATCCAATGTCACGATTTAGAAGGTTAAAGCTAGCATTATCGATAGGAGAGTGGAGAGCGAGGGGAGGAAACAGGGGATTATGGCAACAAAGAAGTGACATGGCTGCACGTGTGATTCACGGGCCGAGATGGCTTCCTCCTGGTCTCTCGCTCTAATGATGCCAACCTTTAATTATATATAACGCCAACCAACAGAACTCTCAAAAACCGTTAATCTTTTATCATTATAATTAAAGATAAAATGTATATTATTCTCTAAAAATCCAACACTATAAAAAAGTTATTTATTTAACAGTGTAGTAAAAATATGAATTATTATCTAACTTGTTTGCTTGGCTGGATCTTCAATAATAACATTTAGAAGAGAAGAAAAAAAAAATGTATAAGAGTGACAAATAATGCATCTATCAATTTCTAATCCTTCATTTCCAAGATGCTCATGTAACAAAAAAAGGTAAAATATTTATATAAAACAATAATCATTGATCTATCATAAATTATACTAATAGGTTTTTATTTAACAGGAAAATTAAGAGAAGCGGTCTACTTGGCATTAAGAAAAGATTATTAGATGACATGAAATGATGTTTTGTTAACGGATATTAGTTATTATCGATTTCAATAATAAAGAATAGTGTGCTAACTATATTTTTCAAGATTCATTGTTTAATGCATAACAACTATTCTTAAAAATCTAACGTGCAGATTCAAAATAATTTTTTTTTTTTTTTAGAGGAATAGCAACATGCAGAATGGGGCCCAGTGCAGACATGGAATAGTTGTTAAACAACAGTTATTATTTTAATTTTTTTTATTGAAAGGAGAATAATATTAATTATAAGAGGACATAAAATACTGATAACGGCGTTATGATGTTCATCATAACAGCCGTTTTCTTAAACGTCAACTCCCAATTGGTCTTCAGGTCACAAACCAATCTCCCGCTTCCCAAAACAAACACTTTTTTTCCGACTTCGTGGTGGGTATTTTCCAAGCCACTGAACAAAACGGAGAGAGAAATAGAAGAGGCCGCAGAACGGAGTGCAACCCCCTCTCTTCCTTTATTAAATGTCACTTATAATACCACTCTATTTCCCTTGAGAGAGAGAGAGAGAGAGGGGAAACTGTGCTCTCTCTCTACACGCTCTATTCATTGTTTTGCAGTATATGCTTTCTTCTCCCTCTTCTACGCTTTTTCCAGCTCTACCCTTACAAGGTGGAGAGAACTGGATCTCAGTCTTTCTCTGGGACTCCTCCATATCTCCAAGATTTCTCCTGGCCTCTTTTGGACTCCCTTCTGGTGGTCTTTGGAGCTCCGACTCTCCTTTTCTTTGGAGGTTCAGATTTCCTCTCCCTACTTTTTTCTTCTTTTTCTTCTGAACCGGGTCTCAAAGGTCTTTGCTTGCTGATGATTCGCCTTTTTTTCTCAGCTCCTGTGAGGCCGAGGTGGTGGCTTTCTGGAGGACCGCTTTGGATTATAAGTCCATGATGCCGGTGATGATGATGGCCTCCCTCCTTTTGACTGGGGCAACCTCTTCCACTACACCTCCAGCACCAAAAGGAGAGAGAAAGGGAGTTCTCAGCTCCCATTTCGCTGTAGCCCCCTTCCTCCTCCTCCTCCTCCTCCTCCTTTCTCTCTTTTCCTCTCACTAGTCCCCTTCCCCTCCCAACCCCCACTTTCTCTTCTTCTTCCCCCTCCCCTGTTTCCTCTTTCCTTCCCGTAAAAATCGAATCTTGGGCTTCAGACAATGCCGCAGTACCAGCAACCGCCGTCCTGGAGGCTGGAGGGCGGTGGCCAGATCCTGGATCTGGAGACGGCTGTGAAAGATGGCATCTTGGGCGGCGGTGGAGGCGGGGGCGGCCTCGGCGGCGCAGCCGGCGAGAAGGTGGACTTGAAGAAGATGATCGAGGAGCTGGAGCCGGTGGAGGACGTCCCCTCGGTGTTCATCTGCCCCATCTCCCTGGAGCCCATGGTGGATCCGGTGACCCTGTGCACCGGCCAGACCTACGAGCGCTCCAACATCCTCAAATGGCTCTCCATGGGACACCTCACCTGCCCCACCACCATGCAAGAGCTCTGGGACGACGCCGTCACGCCCAACCGCACCCTCCACCAGCTGATCCACGCCTGGTTCTCCCAGCGCTACCTCCACTTCAAGAAGCGCTCCGAGGACGTCCAGGGCCGCGCCGCCGAGCTCCTCGAGACCCTGAAAAAGGTTAAAGGCCAGGCCAGAGTCCAAGCTCTGAAAGAGCTCCAGAAGATGGTCGTCAACCACTCCTCCGTCCAGAACACCGTCGCCGACTCCGGCGGCATCGCCCTTCTGACCTCCCTTCTTGGCCCCTTCACTTCCCATGCCGTCGGCTCCGAGGCGATCGGCATCCTCGTCAACCTTTCGCTGGATTCGGAGGCGATGGCGAATCTAATGCAGCCAGCGAAGATATCGCTGGTCGTCGACATGCTCAACGAGGGGACGATCGATACCAAAATCAATTGCACGAGGCTGATCGAGATGTTGATGGGGGAGAAGGATTTCCGGTCGGAGATCGTGTCAAGTTTGAGTCTTTTGGCGGGGTTGATGAGGCTGGCGAAGGATAGGAGGCACCCCAACGGCACTTTGGCCGGTCTCAGTTTGCTCAAGACCATTTGCTCCCACGAACGAGTCAGAGGCCTCATTGTCAGCGTTGGTGCCGTCTCGCAGCTCGTGGAGCTCTTGCCGAATTTGAGTCACGAGTACTTGGAATTGGCTCTCCGGATCTTGGATGATCTTTCGACGATCCCCGAAGGGCGGGTGGCTTTGAAGGATTGCCCTCAGACCATTCCCAATGCCGTGAGGCTGTTAATGAGGGTGTCCGAGTCCTGCACGCGGTACGCATTGTCCATCTTATGGGCGGTCTGTAAGCTCGCTCCCGATGAATGCGCTTCGCTTGCGGTCGAGGCGGGCTTGGCTGCCAAGTTGTTGCTTGTTATACAGAGTGGCTGCAGCCCGGAGCTAAAGCAACGGTCGGCCGAGCTTTTGAAGCTGTGCAGTCTCAATTACACAGCTACCCTGTTCATCTCCAAGTGCAAGCTCACGAGGACGATCCAATGATGAGAGGATGATCGGTCACAGCTTGGTCTTCTGTCTCACTTCGATTGGAAGCGATCACGCGAAGGTCGATTGGAGTGGGCTGCCATCGCATTGCACGGATGGACCGCGCCCCCGAAGATGGGACCGACCATGGCAACCGAGGATTTGATTTGGAGGTATATAAGCTCTGCTGTCTCATGTAAACTAATATACTTGTAATTCTCTGTTGTATTGATTCTTCATACATGAAGAAGCATCGAAACGTAGATGATTGGTGGCGAGCCGGTTTGTGGATTTGGATCCACCTGCCTGGAAGCAAGAGTTTTCCTCCTCAATAACATGGTGAGGTTGCAATATCTAATACCCATTTTTGTTTCAGTCCTTACCCTGTGATTAAGTTTAGAATGCGGATCTGCCGGAGCTTGTAAATCTTTTGATGGCATTGATATAGTTGCAAATTCTATACCATATTAATCACAGGAGATCCTCTTGTTCGTAGTGCTAATTTCTTTGTCTAGCACGTCACAATTCTTTCTTTAACACATCGATTAGTCTATTGCCATGGTTAACCCATTAGGTTTATCATCTATGTTAGGTCCCCCGATCAAAACTAAATCCAATATGCTCTGTTTATTCTGGACCTCTTGTCATTTTTTTCGTCCGAGGAGCAATCACTGCAAAAGAGATTGTAGAAAGGAAAACCTGAGCCTTCCATCGTCTTTGATTTGTTACCATACAAGTCCTTGGTAGAATCGGGCTGATTTTGTGTCTCTGTATCCATGGAGAACGGTTTCTGAGGACTTCCAACTCAAGCTAACAACGCATAAAGGCTTTTACTCTTCTTTTTTCTTTCGCATTCAAACAATACTGTGTCAATGTTGTATCAGGTTCTAAGCTGTGGTTCGAATTCAATTCACGGAGAGAGAGAGAGGTGATTGGATGGAAAAGACCAATCCGACCAGTGACATTCAGAAGCCAGAAGGTTTTGGTTCTGGGCTTAATTTACTCTGTTTGGATGTAAAGGAGTTGTTCTAGGAGTACTGCAGCTGGGTTTGCATGGTGTTCCTACTTTTAGGGTGGTGATGACCATCGACCAGGGTTGTCATCAATGTAGCATTTTCGCTTGGAAAGATCTGTTGACAAGACCCTTCTCTATCATGCCTCACAGTCTCCCCTCCGTACTCTTAGGAAGCCACTCATGTGGGCAATGACAAGACCTTACTACCAGGGAAGGCACTAAACTGAAAGGGGGAAGTATGTATGTACCAAAAAACTGAAAAGACGAAGTGACAGAAGATGAGGAAGCGTGGGCTGGCTTGGTACGCCAGCCTTGTGAGGAGAAAGAGGGGTCATTGGCTCGTTCACCAGTTTAGATGAGCTGTGAAGGCTGCTAGGGGTTAAGGTTAGTGGACCTTCGCTGATCGCTGGGCCATTTTAATCCTTCTAATCGGATGGTTTTGGAGATCATCACCCCTGACACGTCCAAAAGCAATCACGGACAATTATATAATAGATGGGATATTTTGTTCATTGCCCCCACTAAAATCTGCCATGCATTCTCCCCTTGCTTGTCGTGTTCTTGATGCAAAAACCAGATGGGAATGTACCAGCCCCCGGAATGAATTTATGAAGCATAAACGTTAGATTCCATACAAGGCTTTGGTAACTCTTGCGAGTGGTGAATCCATGGAGTTTTGAATCTGAGAAGTCTTTTCAATGATGCCTTGCGACACGGTCTTGTACTGTCTTTGGTTTTATATGCGTCGTGATAAGTTCCTCGGCCGCCGAACCCATTCAGCGGCGTAAATTTTGAAAAGAATGAATTGCGAAGAGGGATTAATGGAGCAACATCTGAGATGAGTCTTTTGCTAGTTTATCATCATGGTGAACATTACTTCCAAGTTCGTATCTGAGGAGTCTATTGAATGTTGCTTTATGGCACTGTCAAGTACTGTCTTTTGGTCGAATACGGGGCGGTTATAAAGCGTGTCGTCCGGCGAACCCTATCGGTCCCATGGCGATGGACAGTGCAGAGCGTTTGCAGGACATGGGGCCGTCCGCCCACCTGCAGCTGTTCCCGCGGCCAGCAACCGGACATGGTGGCGTGGTAGGGGCTTTATTGGATGCAAACAAATGCCAGTAAAGCTCGAGATGAAATCTCGCAATCCGAACGACGGGTGGGGGATGATTGCGTGCAGGGGCGGACCACACCAATTTTTACAAAGGGGCTAGAAAGGGGTGTTGCGGACTTGTACCTCGGTTTCGGTCTAGAAGTCTTCGTAACCATTGAGCTGGTCACAACCAAACTACCGAAGGTGGCGTTCATCGAACTAAATGACAGATGTGGACGATCCACTTCATATCACCAACCTACTTCAACAAGCAAAACGATAAGTATCTACTCCATAAATTTCGATTTTTCGATCCGGATAACTTACTAGATCAACCATGGATGGAGACGACCAACTACGTCGGCTGTGTTCGAGCTAG
This sequence comes from Elaeis guineensis, assembly GCF_000442705.2. NCBI lineage: Eukaryota > Viridiplantae > Streptophyta > Magnoliopsida > Arecales > Arecaceae > Elaeis > Elaeis guineensis. The sequence continues at coordinate 77,126,961 of NC_026005.2, read as the reverse complement.
TCCCTCTACTAACAAGTCTGTTCTTCCTCTAAATTGAAAAAATTTAGATAAGAAAGAATTTCTTCATGATCAGATCTCCTGTAAAAGGAAAGTCCTCCGAATCTATCTATATAACAAATCTGAAAATCGCTAGGACTCCGAATCGAATACGTCTCAAACTCTTCTCCTATAAATTAAAAGCTCCAAGATCCTCCAAGGTACATAATCAATCAACTCCCAATTCTCTCCTCTCATCGTTCTCCATCTCCTAACTTGAGTATCGGATGGTCTACATTGAAGCCACCTCCTCGGTGTGGATTTGTTTTACAGGTGTTCATGTGAAGTTCCAGCGGTGGATTCATCTCGGCCACATCTACCTCGGTGATCAATCTCAGGTGGAGAGATCGATAGTAACATTTGGCACTAGAGGAAGGGTGCTCTTCGACTAGTCTCGAGATCCTACTTCAAAGCTAGTCTTGAGATCCTATTTCGAGAGGAGAGGAAGCTTGTCATCAGTCGTCAATTGCCATGAGGACGTGCAGAGGGGCATCGAATGCGTCACAGCATTTCAATTATTGGTAGGCCAACAACGTCCAATCGACGAATAAATTACCATGAGCACAGGAGAATCCTCCGCCCATCTCACCAGCAGCACCAATAGCCCCCCCGACACTGGCAATCTCCCATGATCAATATAATAGCCTCCTCCAATAAGTACAGACACTGTCAGCTGCAGTGCGGGGGATACAATAAAACACGGAGCCACCCCCCACTACAGAAGATGCGCGGCCAGCAAGACGAAGATCGTCAAATCGGCTCCCTCGCAGCCCAAGGACAGGGACTATTCATCATAGCCGACTTTCGAGTCCTCCTCATTGCCGTCATAGGTCTCTTACCCCTATCCCGAGGAGGGATTCAACCTCAGACCATGCTTCTCCTCGGCATCGACAAACTAGGAAAGACGAGATGGAAAAGAAACTTCGAAAAATGCAATAACAGCTAGACGCACTTCGGATACCGAAGCAGTCAGAAAATGATCTGAGATTCAATGTCGATCCGCCTTTCACTTAGAGGTTGATAGATGAACTATTTCCACCTTGATTTAAAATGTCTCAAATGGAACCTTATAATGGAACAACTGATCCGATGAATTATTTGGAGAACTTTCATACTTTGATACTGTTGCAAAGGGCCAACAACGCAACTTTTTGCTGAACTTTTCCTTCTACTTTGAAGAAAGCAGCTCGTCCCTAGTACTCTAACCTACAGCTGGCTCTGTAGATTCATTTCACTAGTTGAGCCGACTCTTTGTTACACACTTTGTCAGCAGTCGCTAACAGTGACATAATTCAGATTTTCTAGTCAGCATTAAGTAGAAGGAGAATGAATCTCTTAGAGATTACATAAGTCGATTTAACGTTATTATCCTAGAGGTGCAAAATCTAAATCAGTCCGTGACGATGACTACGTTCAAAGCTGGGCTCCAGCAGAATGATCTCTTTTACTCTCTCAATTTGAATTATTCAAAAGGTTTTTCTGAAATATTGGAACGGGCAGAGAATTATGCTCAGGCTGATGAAGCTTGAGACCAACAAGGAGAGAATCTTGACTGGGTATCTCATCAAAGCTCCAGACAAGAGAAAAAAAAAGACTCTCGACGGGTGCAGCATCAACGTCTTGAACCTAAACCTCATTGTTCTCGGATCCCATCTAGAAACAACCGACCTAGATCTCTTGTACCACCTCGTCGATCAAAGTCTCCTCCCCAAAGATTTTATTATTTCACTCCGCTGAATGCCCCTCGATCTCAGATTCTAATGGAAATAGGGTGGCAAGAAGACCTACCTCCTCCAAGGAAGATGGTCACCCCAGCACCTAAAAGAGATCCGAGGAAGTACTGCAAATATCATCGTGATCACGGACATGACACTGAAGAATGCTGGCAGCTTAGGAAGAAGATTGAGGCATTAATCCGATGTGGACGCCTTCGTCAATATGTCGACGAACGTCAGATTCCAAAAAACCCGCATGACGAACCTCCTCGGCAAGAAAACCCCCGCAAAGACCAACCAATTGCGGGGGGAATTTATATGATCTCTGAGGGACAGCTTGGTCGATGCACCCCAAGTCCTAGCCGAGTTTAAGATAAGGAGGCAAAGAAACTGAAGATCGACGATGAGGTCACTTTCTTGGAACCTGATCTAGATGGAATAAAAGGTCCCCATGATGACCCTATCATTATTTCTTTAAATATTACTAATTATGATATACATCGGATCCTAGTTGATAATGGAAGTTCAGTTGATATCTTGTTTTATGATGCTTTTGTTGGTATAAACTTGAATTTTGAACTGCTGATGAAAAGGATTACTCCTCTAATCAAATTCTCGGATACTATGGTCCCAGTGGAAGGAACCATCCGGTTGATTACCATAGTCGGACGAGCTCCAAAACAAGTGGTTGCACAAATAAACTACTTCATCGTAAAAAGTCCGTCCGTGTACAACGTTATATTAGGCCAGTCTAGACTTAACGTACTTAAAGCTAGTGTCGATTTATCACCTGATGGTGAAATTTCATACTCCAGAAGGGGTCGGCGAGCTCCGAAGAAATCAGTAGCTCACGAAGAAATATTATATGGCGACCCTACGAGGAGTAGCACCTATGGAACAGTCGTCGGACGAGCTAGATGTATGGAATGAGAAAATTGAACAAAGAAGACAACTAGTGGATGACCTGATATCAGTACCCATTAGCGAAGATCCGAATAAAGTGGTCCAGGTCGGCTTAAGCTTATGTGAAGAAGATCGTCTGTATCTCGTCTCTTTTCTACAGGCAAATGCTGATGTATTTGCTTGATTGACTTTAGATATACCAGGTGTAGATCCAGAGATCATAGTACACTGACTCAATTGGACCCAAAATATCACCCGGTCAGGCAGAAGAAACGTCCTTTTGCCCTTGATCGACAGAAGGCCATACAGGAAGAAGTGGACAAACTCTTAAAAGCCAAGTTCGTACGAGAAGTATATTATCTAGAATGGCTAGCCAATGTTGTCCTCGTCCGAAAACTAAAAAAAAAATTGCACTCATGCATTGACTATACCAACCTCAATAAGGCATGCCCGGAGGACAGTTATCCCCTACCTCATATTGATCAGCTAGTGGATGCGAACTCGGGACATCAGCTCTTTTTATTTATGGATGCATTCATCGGATACAATCAGATCCAGATGGTCCCCGAGGATGAGGGGAAAATCTCTTTTATCACTGACCAAGATCTTTTTTGTTACAGAGTCATGCCATTCGGTCTCAAAAATGCAAGGGCAACCTACCAACGCTTGTCAACAAAATCTTCAAGATGCAGATCGATCAAAACATGAAGGTGTATATCGATGATATGCTAGTCAAAAGTCAGATTGCCGAACATCATATTATTGATCTTGAGGAATCGTTCACAGTACTACGTGATTTCGAATGAAGCTCAATCTTAGCAAATGTGCATTCGGTGTCACCGCTGGCAAATTCTTTAGCTTTATGGTGTCTCAGTGAGGAATCGAGGTAAACTTAGAGAAGATTCAAGCTCTTCAGAAAATGAAGCCATCAAGGATGATTAAAGAAATGCAGCGTCTGACTAGTAGGATTGCAGCTTTGAACAGATTCCTTTCTAGGTCGACTGAAAGGAGCCTGTCTTTCTTTAAAGCTCTCAAACAGGCAAAGAACTTTCAATGATCTGAGGAGTGCCAAGCTGCATTCGAAGATCTAAAAAAATATCTTGGCTACCCCCACTTCTTAGTAAGCCTAAATCTGGAGAAGTATTGCACTTGTACCCTGCTGTTTCTCCCATTACAATTAGTTTCTCCTTATCCGTCAGGAAGCCAAGGTGCAAAAGTTGATATACTACACCGGCCAGATACTCCATGATGCTGAGATAAGATACATGAAGCTTGAGACGATGGCTTATGCTCTCGTGATATCGTTCAAAAAGTTACGATCATACTTCCAAGCTTATACTATCACCATCCTCACTGATCAGCCGATAAGATTAATACTCCATTGGTCGGAGACCTCAGGGCAATTAGCTAAATAGGTCGTTGAATTGGGTGAATTTGATATTAAGTATCTACCTCGATCATCCATCAAAGCTCGGGTATTAGCTGATTTCATCCAAGAATGCACTATTCTGGATGAGGAATAAAATACTAAAGAAATCATCTCATCGACCGACGAATGTTAGATTCTTCATATAGATGGATCCTTGAACACCACAGGTGCGGGAGCAGGATTGATCCTAACCAGCCCAGGTGGAGTGGTCATAGAATACGCCTTACGCTTCAAGTTCCCCACCTCCAATAATGAAGTTGAATATGAAGCATTGGTGATCGGACTGAGGATGGCAAAGGATCTAGGAGTGAAGCACCTCAGAGTTCATAGTGACTTACAACTCATCATTGATCAGGTGCAAAAAAAATATGAAGCTCGAGAGCCGAACATGATGAAGTACTTGCAGAAAGTCAAAGATCTTGCTTCCAGTTTCAATACAATGAATATTTTACAGATACCAAGGATAGAAAATGTGCGAGCCGACCTACTTTCGAAGCTAGCAACAGTGGGTGCGGCTGATCTAAAAAGGGCCTCATATCTCGAAACTCTTAAAAAGCCAAGCATTGAGGAGCCTGAAGTAATGCAAACTAATCCTAAGCTGAGCTGAATAGATCCCATTTTATGTTATTTACAAGACGGAACATTACCTGCTGATCAAGACGAAGCTAAGAAGTTGAAATATCTTACAGCCCAGTACTTCATTTACGACGGAAAGTTGTATAAGAGGTTATTTATCCTATCTTTGCTTCGGTGTCTCCATCCCTTAGAAGCTAAGTACGTTCTATGAGAAGTTCATCTGTGGCAGTCACTTGGGGGACAAGGCCCTTGCTCATAAAGTACTGCGGCAGGAATACTTTTGGCTAACCATATAGAAAGATGCTGCTGACCTAGTGAACATGTGCGATCAATGCAAGAGGACTTCAAACATTCAGTATACGCCTTTGGCTCCAATTATAACCCTATGGCCTTTCACTCAATGGGGAATGGACATTTTTGGATCATTTTCAGTGGCGGCAGTGTAGAAAAAATTTTTGCTCGTCGCAATCAATTGCTTCACCAAGTGGGTAGAAGTGAAAGCACTGGTGACTATCACTTCGACAAAGGTATGTGACTTCATGTGAAAATTAATCATCTATCCATTTTATCAACCACGAGCAATTATCACAATAATGGACGACAGTTTGACAATCCGAAATTCAAAAGATTCTATAATAGATTGGACATCAACCACAGGCTAACTTCTGTAGCTCATCCTCAGAGCAATGGCGAAGCTGAGATAATGAACAGGACCTTGCTGCAGGGATTGAAAGCTCAGCTTGATCAGACAAAGGGATTGTGAGTCGAAGAGTTATACCATGTGCTTGGGCATATCGAACGACTCAGTGATTCCAATAGGAGAACTTCTCTTTAAGCTAGCCTTCGGCACTGAAGCTATCATACCACTTAAGATCGGCTTGCCAATGCTGTGGATGAAAAAAATTGATACAGATGATAACTTCTTTGGATTCAGAGTGAATTTAGACTTATCGAAAGAAACTCAGGAGCGGACGTGAATTCGGATGGCTAACTATCAACGGAGGGTAGCTCGATATTATAACTCTCAAGTTAAAGAAAAATTTTTCTTGATAGGACAGCTAGTTCATCGAGCTAAGATTTCTCATCCAACAGAGTGATCGAAGCTTGTACCAAATTAGGAAGGTCCTTATCGCATTGCTGAAATAGTCCGACCAGAAGTTTATCGACTCAGATGGCTAAATGAAACTCCGATCTCCAGGACTTGGAATGTTGATAATTTATGTATCTACCACCCTTGAACTATAATGTTCGTTATTATTAAATCGAATAATAAATTACTTCTTTTATTTTATTGAATTATGTGTTCTTTTGAAAAATATATGCTCTTTGCCCACGGGCCGAATATAGAATGTTTGCCATGCAAATCTTCGAAACATGCAATCCTCGGCTACGACCGAGAGACGAAACGTGTTCTACATGAACTCAAACACGTGGTTCTCAGCTATGGTCGAAGAATAGAACGTATTCTCTACCAACTCAAACATGTGGTCCTTGGCTATGATCGAGGAATGGAACATGTTCTCCATCAACTTAAACATACGGTCCTCGACTACGGTCGAGGAACTGAACATGTTCTCCATCAACTTAAACACACGGTCCTTAGCTACGATCGAGGAACAAAACATATTCTCCACCAACTCAAACACACGATGCTCGGCTATGACTGAGGAACGGAATATGTTCTTCATCAACTCAAATATATGATCCTCGACTACGATTGAGGAATGGAACATATTCTCCATCAACTCAAATATGTGGTCCTCAGCTATGGTCGGAGAATGAAACGTGTTCTTCATCAACTCAAACATGCAGTCCTCAGCTATGGTCGAGAAGCGAAATGTATTCTTCACCAACCCAAACATGCAGTCCTCGATTACGATCGAAGAATGAAATATGTTCTCCACTAACTCAAACATGCGGTTCTCGACTATGGTCGAAAAATGAAACATATTCTCCATCAACTCAAACACATGATCCTCGACTACGGTCGAGGAATGAAACATGTTCTCCATCAACTCAAACATGCGGTTTTCTAATACAGTCGAGGAACGGAATGTGTTCTCCATCAACTCAAACACGAAATCCTCAACTGCGATCGAGGAGCGAAACATGTTCTCCACAATGATCTCCAAAACACATGGCTCAACCACGACGACCTTGGCGGCCTTCAGCTCATCCTCATATTTTTTTTTCTCGATTGAAAGTCGAGCTTCAGCTTCAGCCCGAGCTTTAGAAAGCTTGGATTCCAGTCGCTTTACCTCTTCCTCTAGTGACTTGATCTTCTCTTCGGCCTTAAGCTGTGCCTATTGGACATCATCTGCCCTTCTACTAGCCTGGCCGACCTTTTCCTCGACCTCTCTTGAGATGCGTCAAGCTTCACGCATCGCTTCGATATAATAATCTGCATGATGGGCAAGCTAAAAAAAAAATTTTAGTATCGAATATCGAGATCGATAATAATCGAGCAATATTGGGAAGATCGTCACTTACTTGAAGTATGGAGTCGTATGCATCGTGCATCCAAAATGCACCACCTTCAATGCTGAAGGCTTCGATGTTGGTCGGTAGGAGGATCGACTGGATCAAGGATCAAGCAACTCAAAAATTATTAATACCCATCTTAGTGTCCTGGGCCTTGACGCCCAAAGAAGCTCCCACTGGAGCAGAAGACTCGGCCTATACTTCGATCGGACGTAAAGACATCTTCACAGAAATTTCGAGCCTGTCTGAGCTTCTCTGTGATGGAGATGCAGAAGGTTGGGGGGCAAGTTCTCCTAGAACGGCAAACTGTAATAGCACCACCGCCCTCGCAGGTGCCAAAGACTCCTTCCTTGGGATTTCGCTCGGCCTCGAGGAGCCCCCACCAATGGGCTGAGCAAGAATGGCCTTGATATGGCTGCACTTTGGAGCTAGGGCTATGCTTGTCTTCTTCCTCTTCATGGTCCGGTGAAGAGTCTCAACGTCCTTGGGATCCATTTCCACATGGCATATGAGATCAGTAAAAAATGTAAAAAATGATGAGCTAAAAATGATATATGAAAAGCAACTCACTCTTTGGGTCGGCTAGACTTAACCCGATCATGAATAAAGTATCCTCGGTAAGAAATTCAGCTAGTGAAGGAGGAGTCTGACTAAAGATCCACTTCAACACCTCCTCCTCGACGTTAGATAAAACTGGAGCCCTAACCGTCAGCCTATAAGGTCTACCCTATGACATGCATAAGTCCCAGAGTTGCTTGACTGAGATGAAGAAAAATACTTCTTCCAGTTGTGAACTGAAGAAGGAGCACCTCAAAAGAGACGATGTCCCTATCGAGGAGAAACATACCACCACCTGTTCTCTGTAGGATGCTCTTTTAATATGAAGGAGGTCCGAAGAAGATGGAAGGTTGGCTCAACCCCGAAGAGAAGGCAATGAGTAAAGAAACCTACGATCTAGCACCATAAATTTGGCGTGATACTATAAAAACTTACTCTATATAATTTAAGAAATTTCACTATAGGATAGTGGAAAGGCAGCTGAACTCTGGCCTTAAGAGCTTTCTCATACAAGCCAACTCGGCCTGGATGAGGAAGAGCTATTCTTTCATCCGAAACGGCAACCTCCATTCTAAATTTGGTCGAGATTTGAAATTTCAAACTGATAATTTTCAAGTCCTCCAAGGTGAGGATGGAATCTACTCTGTATGGACCGAAGTTCGGAACCTTAAGTCTTCCTAAGGAACAAGCAACATCGGATTTGGGGTCTACACTCCAAATGTCATTTCTCGAGCTCAATATCTCATAGCACTTCTAACATCATCATCCAAGCTTAATGTCTCAAAATCCGCACTCCTAAAACCGTCACCTGTGCTCTAGGCATCGGGGGATGAGCTAAACTCACTCATAGTTGAGAAGAAAAGAACTAACCAAAAAATGAAGCGGCCGAGCAAATGAGGAATGAGGTGTAGAGGAAGCTCGACTTTATTCGAACAAATATGTAGAATCACTAAGTGCCAGAGTTTCTCCTCCAAACAGTAGAAGCAGTAAAAAAAAAGTTACCGTGGCCCTATTTATAGAAGTCTGGAACGGCTCTGATCTATTGACGATTTACCTCCCTCGATCGATGTTCGACAAGTATCACCTGGTTTGGATGGACGTGGCTCCCACGGATTAGAGGAACCTATGTTCTAGATTTAAAGATGGTTCACCTTAGTCGTTTAATTCTTGACGCATGTCCTAATGAACAATTCGATTATCTCAGCTTCGACCTCAAATCAGATACTCTCGTCGGTCGATCTATCAGTAGCTTGATCTCGAGAGTGGGGGCATCTATTGTAGACTTGTACCTCGGCCTCAGTCCGAAGATCTTCATCACCGTCGAGCTAGTCACAATCGAGCTATTGGAGGTGGTGCTCACTAGACTAAAGGGCAGATGTGGGCGACCTACTTCATATCACGGACCTACTTTAACAAGCAAGCGACAAGCACCCACTCATAAATTCTAGTTCCTTAGCCTGGACGACTTACTAGATCGGCCATGGATGAAGACCACCAACTAGGTTGCCTATGTCCGAGCTAGTCCCTCCACTAGCAAGTCCGTCCTTCTTCCAAACTAAAAGAATTTAGATAAAGAAGAATTCCTTCGTGATCAGATCTCCTGTAAAAGAAAAGTCCTTCTCCGAATCTATTAATATGACAAATCTGAAAATCGTCAGGACTCCGAGTTGAATACATTTCAAACTCTTCTCCTATAAATTAAAAGCTCTAGGACCCTCCAAGACATGCAATCAATCAACTCTCAATTTTCTCTTCTCATCGTTCTCTATATCCTGACTTAAACATTGAAGGATCTACACCGGAGCCACCTTCTTGGTGTGGATATGTTTTGGAGGTATTTGTGCAAAATTTCAGTGGGCGGATTCACCTCGGCCATATTTATCTCAGTGATCGATCTTAAGCGGAGAGATCGACAGCAATAGGGAGAAAGATGATTGCTCAGCTGTGTATGCGCGCGCGCGCGCGCGCGAGAGAGAGAGAGAGAGAGGTGAAACATGCCCGATAAAGGAGATCCGAGGCTTATAATACAATCCCTCCACCCAGTAAAGACCAAGTGGGGACGAAATGGATAGCTGCCCAAACTGAACGCCAGAGAGATCGAATTTTGGCCATGCGATCTACATCGACATTTGGGGGTGATGGGGATGGCCGATGGGGATCACCTACGCTTTCGTGGACCGCATATGAGAGAAGTGAGTCAATCATCCGCCCAGAAATTTCTACTTTCCTTCTCTCATTTAATTCTTTCTTTTTTTAATCACAAACAAAGGTGTTTAAATTAGTGATGGCGACTGGGGAGGAAAAGAGGAGGATTAGCTCGAGCCGGTGGACTGCCACAAGGATAGAAGAAAGAATTAAAAAAATGACAAATTTTTTTTTTGAAATAATGGGACCTTTTGTTTTTTTTATCTGAAGGATAAAATAGCAGTCTTATAAGCATGGAGAGAACTGAGAAGAATGGTCTCGAACGAAAACTTCGGGGAGAAGCAATCAATTTGCTTGGAAGCCAAACAAGATGGAATAGAATTATAGAAGATTGGTTAGAGTTGGAAGTGAAGCATACCTGAAGCCGTGGGTTCTAGAGGATTCCCGAAGGGAGAAGGAAAAAAAGTCGGGTTCCAACGGTGAGGCAACCAAATCGGCCGACGACGGTGGCGGCGCAGTGACGGCCAGATGCGACGGCCCTATTTGAATCAAAGACGGCCTTTTTTGGGTCTTCCCTCACCCCGCATCTCTCTTCTCTCTCTCTTTTTTTTTCATTCGATTCCGGTAAAGTCGGTTCTCTACCTTTTAAAACTTCTTTTTTCCAGTACCAGCCAATTTCGGGGGGCCAAACACCGACATATACGAAATTTAACTTAACAAATCTAACTTATATATAAGAGCTGTGGAAAAGTTGAGGGAGGCCAAGGCCCCCCTTGCCCCCCCAGCGGTCCGCCTCTGGTTGCATGAATGGAGAGGTCCCCATGTGAGAAGGAACAAGGTTTGGCCGAGACCCAATGCTTCGCTGGTTTCTACAGTAGAGTACTGCTAAGGGCTTGGCCATTGCATGTTTCTCTCAAGCCTTTGCAAGAGGGAATCCTCTAGGATCCGTGTTTTTCTTGAGACCCAACTGTCAAGTACGAGCCTCGCTTAGGTCAGATGATGGATTTCGCCATCATAGAGTACTTATGCGGTGGAGTCCAGAGGTCTGTCTAGGGGTATCATGGTGATGTGGCATTGTGGCTCGCTCAGAGTAGATATCTTTCACAAATGCGAGTAGCAAGTTATTTTAGTCATTTTGGAGCAGACCAGTGGCCCTTGGCTTCTGTTTGCTATCTGTTGGGTATAAAATACCCAAAGCCGAAGTTCTCAGCAGAATCGACTCTAACCTCAGGGGGGATTCCGCCCGGACTCCTACGGGAGCTGGGCTCCGTCGCCAACTTCAACCGCCGGTAAGATCCGTCCGGACTCCTACGGGAGCCGGACTTCGCACCTAACTTTAATTGCAGGAGGACTCCGCCCGGACTCCTACGGGAGCCGGGCTCTGCCCGCAACATCAACTCTGAGAGGACTCTGCCCGGACTCCTACGGGAGCCGGGCTCAGCCCACGACTCCAACCTCAAGGGGGACTCCGCCCGGACTCCTACGGGAGCCGGGCTCCGTCGCCAAATTCAACCGCCGGTAAGATCCGTCCGGACTCCTACGGGAGCCGGACTTCGCACCTAACTTTAATTGCAGGAGAACTCCGCCCGGACTCCTACGGGAGCCGGGCTCCGCCCGCAACATCAACTCTGAGAGGACTCTGCCCGGACTCCTACGGGAGCCGGGCTCCGCCCACGACTCCAACCTCAAGGGGGACTCCGTCCGGACTCCTACGGGAGCCGGGCTCCGTCGCCAACTTCAACCGCCGGTAAGATCCGTCCGGACTCCTACGGGAGCCGGACTTCGCACCTAACTTTAATTGCAGGAGGACTCCGCCCGGACTCCTACGGGAGCCGGGCTCCGCCCGCAACATCAACTCTGAGAGGACTCCGTCCGGACTCCTACGGGAGCCGAGCTCCGCCCACGACTCCAACCTCAAGGGGGACTCCCCCCGGACTCCTACGGGAGCCGGGCTCCGTCGCCAACTTCAACCGCCGGTAAGATCCGTCCGGACTCCTACGGGAGCCGGACTTCGCATCTAACTTTAATTGCAGGAGGACTCCGCCCGGACTCCTACGGGAGCCGGGCTTCGCCCGCAACATCAACTCTGAGAGGACACCGTCCGGACTCCTACGGGAGCCGGGCTCCGCCCACGACTCCAACCTCAAGGGGGACTCCGTCCGGACTCCTACGGGAGCCGAGCTCCGTCGCCAACTTCAACCGCCGGTAAGATCCGTCCGGACTCCTACGGGAGCCGGACTTCGCACCTAACTTTAATTGCAGGAGGACTCCACCCGGACTCCTACGGGAGCCGGGCTCAGCCCGCAACATCAACTCTGAGAGGACTCTGCCCGGACTCCTACGGGAGCCGGGCTCCGCCCATGACTCCAACCTCAAGGGGGACTCCGCCCGGACTCCTACGGGAGCCGGGCTCCGTCGCCAACTTCAACCGCCGGTAAGATCCGTCCGGACTCCTACGGGAGCCGGACTTCACACCTAACATTAATTGCAGGAGGACTCCGTCCGGACTCCTACGGGAGCCGGGCTCTGCTTGCAACATAAACTCTGAGAGGACTCTGCCCGGACTCCTACGGGAGCCGAGCTCCGCCCACGACTCCAACCTCAAGGGGGACTCCGCCTGGACTCCTACGGGAGCTGGACTCCGTCGCCAACTTCAACCGCTGGTAAGATCCATCCGAACTCCTACGGGAGCCGGACTTCGCACCTAACTTTAATTGCAGGAGGACTCCGCCCGAACTCCTACGGGAGCCGGGCTCCGCCCGCAACATCAACTCTGAGAGGACTCTGCCCGGACTCCTACGGGAGCCGGGCTCTGCCCACGACTCCAACCTCAAGGGGAACTCCGCCTGGACTCCTATGGGAGCCGAGCTCCGTCGCCAACTTCAATCGCCGGTAAGATCCGTCCGGACTCCTACGGGAGCTGAACTTCGCACCTGACTTTAATTGCAGGAGGACTCCGCCCGGACTCCTACGGGAGCCGAACTCCGTCATCAGCTCCGACCGCTGCCGAACTTCAGCCGACGGATCTGCACTCCCAGGCGCGACACAGCAACCACCACGATCCCGCTCCACTTCCTGCGGTGGATTCCGCGCAGCTCCATCACTCCCTGACAAGCCACGATAACGGCCACAATCTTGCTCCACTTCCTGCGACGGATACCGCGCGATTCTTCCATCCGCTGGCAAGTCGCGACAACGGACGCCGCTCCACTTCCCTCGGCAGACTCCACGTGGCACACTCCGATGATAGCCATGGGTCCACTCCACTACTCTTTACAACAAACTCCGCCTGACCCTGGGCAGCCCACTGCCAGACGGTTACAGATATCGCTATCAGGCTACCGTCCCCTCCGCCTATAAAAGGGGGTCCTAGATACGTTATTCTATAAGCTCTAATTCTTTACCTCAAAACTCTGCTAAGTTCTCCGTTCGAGCACTCCATTCTTGTTGAGGCAGAGAACTGACTTGAGCGTCGGAGGGTCTTGCCGGAGCAACCCCACCTCCGGTTTAGACTTCCTTTGCAGGTCCCGGCGGCGACCGCGACTCCCTCGACTCCAGCTTCTCCGGCGCAAGCAAATTTTTGCACCAACAGGATTGACGCTAGAGGAAGAGGTGCGAACCTCCGCAGTACCCTTGTTCTTAAAGGAGCGCTCAACGGAGCCGCCTTCGATCGTCTCCTCCGACATCCATTTCTTGTTTCCCCCATGGGATCCTTACTCGATGCCTCCCCGCAAAGCATCCACGCGACGGTCCATGGCCTCCACGGCCAGATCTCAGGCTCCGGCCTCTCCTCCTGTTTCTCAACCTCCTCCTCCTCCTCCGGTGGCGGCGGTCGGCGTGGAGTAGTTTGACCTGCTAGCGCAGCAGGTCAGAGGCCTCACAGAAGCTGTGCAGGCTATGCAGCAGCAGCAGCCGCAGGCATCAGTACGCCCGAAAAGGGCATCCCCAGAACACCAGAATCCGGCGGCGGGGCGGGCCACCTGGGCCAGCCGCCCCGTCCTTCCTGGAAAAATGAACCCGAGGGTGGAGAGCCCTCAATCGGATCACGACTCCACCCCTGGAAGATCCCTGCCCCCATTCTGCCAGAGGACCCTCGAGACTCGAAGTCGGGAGGATTTCCTGGACCGGAGGCTCCAGGAGATGAACCGGCGGATCGAAGAACTCCGCCATGCACCCCCCGCTTATTGTGAGGATATTTGTACTGACCCTCCCTTCTCTCAAATGATCATGCAGGAACCGATCCCGCCAAACTTCAAGCTTCCCCAGTTCGAAAGCTACGACGGGACTTCGGACCCGGTTGATCATCTGGAGGCCTTCCGGACGATGATGCTGCTTCACGGTGCTCCTGATGCCATCCTATGCCGGGCCTTCCCGTCCACCTTGAAGGGAGCGGCGAGGAACTGGTACTCGACTTTGAAATCGGGTACCATCTTTTTCTTCGATCAAATGAGCCACCAATTCGTGGCCCATTTTGTCAGCAGCCGGCGCCCCCGGAAGGGTTCGGAGTCCCTCATCAACATCAAGTAGAGGGAAGGGGAGTCCATTCGGGCCTACATCAACCGTTTCAACGTCGCGACGCTAGAGGTCCGGAACTTGGACCAATCAGTCGCAATGGCCGCCCTGAAGGGTGGCCTTCAGAAGAATGACCTTTTATTCTCCCTGGAGAAGAAGTACCCCAGAAATTTTGCTGATTTGCTGGCTCGGGCTGAAGGATACGCCCGAGCGGAAGAAGCCTTCAAAATGAAGGATGAAGAGACAGCGAGGGAGCGGCAAGCGAGAGGCTCGAGTAAGCCCGCAATTGAAAAAAGGCCAAGGGAAGCCCGGCCGCGTTCTCGATCCCCTCCTGGGCACAAGCGCGCCCATACTCCACCCCGGGTGCGCAGGCAGAGAAGTCCGGATCGCGGGGTTCGGCGGGGTTCCCCACCAGGGAGATTTCGCAGCTACGCCCCCCTCAACGCCTCGAAGGCACAGGTACTGATGGAGGTCAGGGAGCAGCTCCCTAGGTCGGAGAGGATGCGCACACACCCCGGGAAGCGCAACCCCAACAAGTTCTGCCTCTACCACCGCGACCACGGCCACGATACAGAGGAATGCATCCAGCCCCGGGACGAAATCGAGGAGCTCATTCGGCGAGGTCGACTCGACAGGTTCATCCGATGCAGGCCTGAGGGTAGAGGAGATCGGCCAAGGGCCCTTCTGCATCCTGAACCGCCAAGAAGAGAGGAGCAACCCGGGGACCGGCCCCCCATCGGGACCATCGACTCCATCACCGGAGGGCCTCAAGGAGGAGCAGACCTTCCGCAACCGTGGAACTCGAAAAATCTGTAAATGTATCACTTACGATTTCACCTTGAATCTAAATTTCTTTCTACTTGACGTACTCTTCCCATCTGGCATGGATTTGTCACGACTGGATATGACCCCTCCAAACGTCTGAAACGAAGTTATGTTAGGAGTGGGGGGAGAACCCCATCCTAACATACCTAAAATGAAAGTCCGACTATCTCGAAATCGGATTGGGGGAGAGGCCTTACAACGCCCTAATGTGCCCCCACGGCCATGTCAGGAACAGGAGGAGGACCTCGTCCTGACATGAGCAAAGTCAAAGGCCCGGTTCTTTTAGACCGGATGGGGGGAGAGGCCTTACAGCGTCCTAATGTGCCCCCACAGCCATGTCAGGAACAGGAGGAGAACCTCGTCCTGACATGAGCAAAGTCAAAGGCCCGATTCTTTTAGACCGAATGGGGGGAGAGGCCTCACAGCGCCCTAATGTGCCCCCACAGCCATGTCAGAAACAGGAGGAGAACCTCGTCCTAACATAAGCAAAGTCAAAGGCCCAGTTCTTTTAGACCGGATGGGGGGAGAGGCCTTACAGCGCCCTAATGTGCCCCCACAGCCATGTCAGGAACAGGAGGAGAACCTCGTCCTGACATGAGCATAGTCAAAGGTCCGGTTCTTTTAGACTGAATGGGGGGAGAGGCCTCACAGCGCCCTAATGTGCCCCCACAGCCATGTCAGGAACAGGAGGAGAACTTCGTCCTGACATGAGCAAAGTCAAAGGCCTGGTTCTTTTAGACCGGATGGGGGGAGAGGCCTTACAGCGCCTTAACGCGCCCCCACAGCCAAGTCGGAAACGGGAGGAGAACCTCGCCCTGGCTTGAGCAAAGTAGAAGGCCCGGACTCCTACGGGAGCCGGGCTCCGTCCACGACGCCAAGGAAGACTCCGCCCGGACTCCTACGAGAGCCGGGCTCCGTCCACGACGCCAAGAAAGACTCCACCCAGACTCCTACGGGAGCTGGGCTCCGTCCACGACGCCAAGGAAGACTCCGCCCGGACTCCTACGAGAGCCGGGCTCCATCCACGATTCCAAGGAAGACTCCACCCGGACTCCTACGGGAGCCGGGCCCCGTCCATGACGCCAAGGAAGACTCCGTCCGGACTCCTACGAGAGCCGGGCTCCGCCCACAACACCAAGGATGACTCCACCCAGACTCCTACGGGAGCCGGGCTCCACCCATGACTTCTGCAGCGAGGGAGACTCCGCCCGCCCTGGCAATGGCCCTTACGTGCCCCGCGGGAACGGGAGAAGAACCTCGTCCTGATGATGGCGAGACCCGGCCACCCAACAAGATCGAGGGAAAGGAAAAAGCCCCTCAGCGGCACCTCCTCGCTCCTATGCAACCCCGTAAAAAGCGAGGGGAGGACCCTCACTCGGAGAAGAGGAAAATTAAAAAGGAAGGGTGACAAACTATGGCGGAAACAGATGAAGGACTCCTACGGGAGCCGGGCTCCGTCGCCAACTTCAACCGCCAGTAAGATCCGTCCGGACTCCTACGGAAGCCAGACTTCGCACCTAACTTTAATTGCAGGAGGACTCCGTCCGGACTCCTACGGGAGTCGGGCTCTGCCCGCAACATCAACTCTAAGAGGACTCCGTCCGGACTCCTACGGGAGTCGGGCTCCGCCCACGACTCCAACCTCAAGGGAAACTCCGCCCGGACTCCTACGGGAGCCGAGCTCCGTCGCCAACTTCAATCGCCGGTAAGATCCGTCCGGACTCCTACGGGAATCGGACTTCGCACCTGACTTTAATTGCAGGAGGACTCCGCCCGGACTCCTACGGGAGCCGGACTCCATCATCAGCTCCGACCGCTGCCAAACTTCAGCCGACGGATCTGCACTCCCAGGCGCGACACAGCAACCACCATGATCCCGCTCCACTTCCTGCAGTGGATTCCGCGTAGCTCCATCACTCCCTGACAAGCCACGATAACGGCCACAATCCTGCTCCACTTCCTGCGACGGATACTGCGCGATTCTTCCATCCGCTGGCAAGTCACGACAACGGACGCCGCTCCACTTCCCACGACAGACTCCACGTGGCACACTCCGATGATAGCCACGGGTCCACTCCACTACTCTTTGCAACAAACTCCGCCTGACCCTGGGCAGCCCACTGCCAGACGGTTACAGATATCGCTATCAGGCTACCGCCCCCTCCGCCTATAAAAGGGGGTCTAGATACGTTATTCTATAAGCTCTAATTCTTTACCTCAAAACTCTGCTAAATTCTCCGTTCGAGCACTCCATTCTTGTTGAGGCAGAGAACTGACTTGAGCGTCGGAGGATCTTGCCGGAGCAACCCCACCTCCGGTTTAGACTTCCTTTGCAGGTCCCGGCGGCGACCGCGACTCCCTCGACTCCAGCTTCTCCGGCGCAAGCGGATTTTTGCACCAACACTATCTATGCAAGCACTGAGTATAGAGAGCAGAGGATTCTTTGGTCCGAGATATCCCAGCTTGCGATGTAGGGCCTACCTTCTCTCATTGCTGGAGACTTCAATTGTATTGTGGGGCCCCATGAGAAGATGGACGGCAGACAGTATGTACATACTATTGACTCCAAAGAGTTTAAATAGTTCATTGGTGACTTGGGCTTGATTGACCTCGGCTATACTGGACCCTGATTCACTTAGTATAACAACCATCTAAGGAGAGTCAGGGTTTGGGAGAGGATTGATCGGACACTTACTATCGTAGATTGGCTCCAGCGATTCCCTCGCCATCAGATACAGTATCTTTCGAAGATCGCTTTAGATCATTGTCCACTTCTAATTACTACTAATACCCTATGACAGTCCATGGGTCCATTCAGATTTGAGAAGTTCTGGACGTTCTATCTGCACTCATGGGATTTGATCAAGAAAGTTTGGAGGATGCCTGTTCACGGGGATGCGACATACCAGGTTACTAGGAGGCTCGAGTTGGTGAGATGTAGACTTACTTGATGGAACCGTCTTGGGGTTGGAAATATCTTCAGGCAGCTTGAGCAGGTAGAGGTAGACATTGCGGCACTCCAGAGGAGAGAAGATCAGGAGAGAGGTCTGGCAAAGTCTGATCTCAGGGAGCTCTGCCACAAACTCTCAGAGCACCACTCTCTTATGATAGTAGGAGACTTTTTGGAGACAGAAGTCCAAGATGCAGTGGATTAGAGAAGGTGACTACAATATCAGATTCTTTCATCAGGCTATCATGCTTTAAAGGTCGACCAATTACATTAGACAGCTGAGGGCGCCTTTCAATTCTTCAAATCCCGATTGATTGCTCCCTTGGGCGAGGATGCCCATCCTTATGGATTTCATTCTACTTGTGGCATCTCTGATGATGAAAATATGGCTTTGATTCATTCAGTGTCTGCTGCTGAGGTGCGTGGGGCCCTTTGATCTTTTGAAGAGGATAGAGTCCTGACGTTGGATGGCTTTCCTTCCTTTTTTTTGTAGATATTGGCCGATTATCGGTGATAAGGTGACGAAGGCAGTGCAGATGGTCTTTTATGCCAAAGGCATCTCAGTTCAGTGGAAGCAAATGTTGATTATCCTCATCCTGAAGTGATCTGATGCAATGGCTCCGGGGCATTTCAGACCAATCATCCTTTGCACCACTCTCTATAAAGTGTGTGCACAGATTTTAGTTGGATGTTTGCAGCCGATTATTCTTCGATTGATCAGCCAGGAGCATGGTGCTTTTTTTAACGATCATTGTATCACCGATAATGTCCTATTGGTTCAGGAGTTTATGCATGATCTGCAGTATGCTCCTATTCATTAGAGCTTGATGGCCATCAAACTGGATATGGAGCCGATGTATGATCAAACGACCTGGCACTTTCTACATCGTACACTTATTGAGTTTGGCTTCCATACCAGATGGATTGACTGGGTCATGGATGATGTCGAGGCTCCAAGTTACACTACAAGAAATACCATTTTTTACGATAAATTTATTTACGACGAAAATATATTTCATCACAAATAATAATATTTATGACGAAAATCAAAATTCATCGCTAATAATTATTTATTTACGATGAAACTAATTTTTCAATATAAATATCTTTATATTGACGACGAAAAAAATTTCATCATAAATATAAATTATTTACGATAAAATTAATCATCATAAATAATAAAATATTTATTTTAATTTTAAATTTTAAATATTAGCGATGAAAATAGTTTCATCGTAAATAATGAAAGTATTTACAATAAAAATTAAATTTTCATCGTAAATACATATTATTTATGATAAAAAATTTTCATCACTAATATTTGAAAAAAAAATAAAAAATTTTAAAAATTTAATAATTAAAAATTATTTATGATCAAAATATTATATCGTAAATAATAAGATATTGATGATGAAAACTAATTTTTTATCATAAATTAATATTATTTATAATAAAAAATTTTCATCGCTAATATGTTTAAAAAATAAAAAATTTTAAAAATTTAAAATTATAGATTATTTATGATAAAAAATATTACGTCACAAATACAGACATATTTTTGATGAAAAATTATTTTCTATCATAAATACTTAAGTATTTATGATAAAAAATTTTCATCGCTAATATTTGAAAGAAAATAAAAAATTTAAAAATTATAGATTATTGGTGACAAAAATAAAACATTATAATGATAATTATTGGCGATGAAAATAATATTTTCATCATAAATATATTTTATTTATGATAAAATTTTTTTATTGCTAATATGTGTAAAAAATAAAAAAATTTAAAAATTTAAAAATTATAGATTATTTACGATAATAATATTACATCATAAATATTTATATATTTATGATGAAAAATAATTTTTTATCACAAATACTTTAATATTCATGATATAATATTTTCATCGCTAATATATAAAAAAATAAAAAATTTTAAAAATTTAAAAATTATAAATTATTTACGATAAAAATTTATCATCATCAATAATAGAATATTGATGACAAAAACTCAATTTTTATTGTAATTACTCTATTATTTACGATGAAAATTTTTTTTCACTAATAAATGAGAAAAATAAAAAAAAATATAAATTTAAAAATTATAAATTATTTGTCATGAAAACTCTATTTTCATCATAAATAATATATATTTACGATGAAAAATATAATTTCATCATAAATAATTACTATTTACGATGAAAAATTTTCATCGCTAATATTTTAGAATATTATATTTTATCTAATTTTATCGTTAGTTAGTTCATAATTATCATATATACTAAATTTTATATTTATTATATTTATAATGATATATTTAAAGATAAATCTTGATTTTGTTGCTTGTAATATTTGAAAATCTCATTTTGTTTTATTTCTTAGTTATAGACATAAGTAATGAATAAAAAGAAAAAGTTTGAATGGGTCGAACCTACTTCAACCTGCATCTAAACCAAATACAATTTAACCCATTGACACCCCTAGTTTGAATCATGCTTTTGTCCGATTTTGGTTGGTCTTTCATCTATTTTACTTAATAAATAAAAGAAAAAATAAAAAAAGTGATATGGCAGTAGATCAAGAAAAAATTTTGTACCCCATATCTGGGCTCTGGTGCTAAAGAGGCCTAATTTTATTTTTTGACCTCTCAAATATCATTATTTTTCACAGAAAGTCCTGAGTTAAAAAATTTGCAGTCATGCAAATCCTTGAACTCACTTTCAATGAATCAATATGATCCTACCGTCTATCTTGTCAATTGGATTTGAACAAATTTTATCATGCGACCATCATATAATTACTTATTAAAAACTTATAAATGAAAAAGTCTTTTTTAGTAATTATTAGCGATGGAAGAAAATTTTCGTCGTTAATAACATAATTAGTGACAAAAATAATCATCGTAAATAAAATTTTAGGACTATTAGCAACAAAATAATATATTTTTATGGTAAATAATATATTTGAAAAAAAAATTTCAGACTAAAATTTTTTTTTATCGAAAATATTAGCGACGAAAAGTTATTCGTCGCTAGTTAGTTAAAAGCTTATTTTTGTCACAATTTTTTTTTCATTTAAATTATTTGAGATGAAAATATATTATTAGCGATGAAAATTTTTGAAATTTTTTTTTTTCTAGCAAAATTTTTTTTGACGAAAAATATTAGCGACGAAAAGTTATTCGTCGCTAGCTAGTGTATTAGCGACGAAAAAGTTATTTTCGTCGTAAAATTTTTTTCATTTAAATTATTTATGATGAAAATAAATTATTAGCAACGAAAAGTTTCATCGCTAATACCCCGCGCCCCATAATATCCCATCTGAAACCCATTTTCTTTCCCCTCCGCCCACACTCGGCATTCTCTTTCTCGTGTTTCCTCCCCCCCGGCATCCCACGTCTCTCCCCGTGTCCGGCCGTCGTCACCGTTAGCTTCGCCGTCGCCATCGCCATCGCTGTCCGCAAAGCCGTCGCCAGCACCACCGTCGAGGTAAGCTTATTCCTTTTTTTGAGGGGGGATTCGGGTCGGGGATGGGGACAGTGACCGGGCCGGCTGGCCAAGGCCTGCGAGTCGGGGCCGGGGATGGCGGGTCAGGGCCGGCGATGGCGGTCCGGGGCCGCAGGGCCTGCTGGCCGGGTCCGACGGGCCGAGGCCGGGGACGGGTCGGGTCAGGCTGGGGGGGTCGAGTGGAGCCGAGGCGGGTCGAGCTATGGTGGGTCGGGTCCGTGACTGGGCCGGGTCGGGTCGGGTCCAGTCCTGGTTGGGTCAGGGCGGGTCGGGTCGGGTCAGGTTCGGGTCAGGTCAGGTTCGGGTCAGGTCGGGTCTGGTATGAGTTGGGTCGAGGTCGGGTCCTAATCGGGTCGGTTCTGGGTCGGGTCGGGGCCTTCGGGGATGGGTCCGGGGATGGGGATAGGGCGGTCCGACAGGTCGAGTGGGGTCGGGATTGGTCGGGTCGGGGTAGGTCGGGTCAGTTTCAGATCGGGCCTGGTCGTGTCGGACTGAAATTATTATAATTGTTGCATATTACTTTTTAGTATTTCTACTGAAATTATTTAATTATTTGACTAATTATTTTTTCACTAACACAATACACATTGCTGTTACTTGTTATAATTAAATTATTTTATATGCTATTTTGTATGCTGCTGAAATTATAAATAAAAAAATATTTTTATTTTAAAAAAAATTTATTAAAATTTCTAATGAAGAAATTTCAATACGAAGTTTTTTTTTGATAAATTAGAAATCCATCTTCGAATGCACGTTTAAAGATGCTGCTTAAATTACATTGAGCCGTAGATTTCCGTTCAAGTTTCGATCTTCATTGATATCGAAACTTGGATGTCTCGTATTCAAATTTTTTAGAAAAATAATAATAATATTATTATTAATAGTTGATATTTTATTTCATTATGTGGTATTAAGTAGTTATTTGTCCATTGTTCTCCGAGTATATGGTAGATAAGATGCGTAGGCACCATATCCACATCGTATACTTGGAGAATCATGAGGAGATGCTGTCGAAATTTTTACGAAAATGATACGAAATATCCACTAATAACAATAATGAGATTATTACTTTTCTGAAAAGGATAGGACCACACCTGTTAGTAATGATTTGAAAATGATAGGATCATGCATTTTGTATCAAGTGATCCGAATCTGGATCCGGATCGAGATTTTAGCTGGAATTCGGAACGTCATTCAGTCCAAAATTTAGATCGGGATCCAGAATATCACTAAAGTTTATTTTGGTTGTTAATGATTTTATCTTTATTGTTAGATGAATATCAACAAAAGTTGGATAAATGCTAGAGGTATTTTTTTGCCTGAATATCGAAAAAGAGTTCGAGATTTCATTGACTTTGCACGGCATAAGGCTGACAGTGCTTGTTAGATAAAATATCCACGCAAGAGATGTGTCAATTTGATATATCGTCACATAATACTTATTGAGGATCATCTGCTATAATATGGTATGGATAAGAAGTATATTTGTTGGATATGGCATAGGAAGGGTGATCCGAATGAAGTGGTGCGCGACGATGACGTTACTGAAGATGATAGTACTGATGGTGCTGGACCTGTCGAACATAGTGGTATTGGAGAATTGTTAGATGATTTACACCAAGGTGCTTGTTCAAATGTACACATGAATACTGCTGCATCTGAAAGCAATTCTGATCATGAGCATAATATCCGGTTTGAGGTAGAAGGGACTTATGAACAGTTTGCAAAGCTTGTAAGAGATTCACGAGAGTCACTCTATCCAAATTCTACAAAGTTTTTTAAGTTAGAGTTTTTGATAAAATTGCTTCATATTAAAATCGTAAATCATTGGAGTCAGAAGTCATTTGACCAAATTTTAACATTGATTAAAGCAGCTCTGTCTGATGGAGAGAGACTTCCAAAATCATATTCTGAAGCAAAAATATACATACGAAAAATGAGACTTGGTTATACTCCTATACATGCCTACAAAAATGACTGCATATTATTTTATAAGGATAACGAATAAGCAATTGAATGTCCGAAATGAGGTGAGCCTAGATACAAAATCGATAATAAGAAAGCAAAGAAGATACCTCAAAAGATTTTGAGATATTTTTTATTGATTCCAAGACTTCAAAGATTGTATATGTCCACAAAGACAGTTGAAGAAATGAGATGGTATTATGAGCAGCGGGTTCTAGAGGAGAACATACTTAGCCACCCGACCGACTCTTTAGTGTGGAAAGACTTCGATGTAAAGCATCCGTACTTTGCGTGTGACCTGTACAATATCCGGCTTGGTCTAGCGACAGATGGATTTAATCCCTTTGGCAATCTGAGTACCTCTTACAGCTTGTGGCATGTGATGCTAGTTGTATATAATGTGTCACTTTGAAAGTGTATGAAAGAACCATTTATTTTTATATCACTGTTGATTTCGAGTCTGAAAGCATCAGGTAATGAACTTGATGTATATCTACGATCTTTAATTGATGATCTGAAGGAGTTATAAGAAAATGGGGTACAAACATATGATTCTGCGAGTCGAAGTAATTTTAAGTTGCATGTTTCGATTCTATAAACCATAAATGATTTTCCGACATATAAAAATTTATCTGGATGGAGCACCAAAGGATATCTTGCATGTCCAATATATAATAGGGATGCATCCTCTTTATATTTAAAGTACGAACGAAAAATATGTTTCATGGGTCATCAGTGATTTTTTTCTGCTAATCATTCTTGAAGGACCAGCTATAATCAATATTTTGATGATAAGTCTGATCGGCATCTGCCACCTAAGGAGTTAAGTGGAGCAAAAATTTTAGAACAACTTGAAGTCATTAGAAACGTCCAATTTTGAAAAACATCAGGTACTCGCAAGTGAAAGCGTACTGAAGCTGAGCTGAATTGGATGAAGCGAAGCATCATTTTCAAACTACCGTATTGGACAGCATCTATGGATCGAGATACCAGTCGGCTCCACCAGACCCATTAGGGGATGGTGTAACCCATGACAAACTGAGCTGGACATCATATGCCGTAGTTATGCCCCGTGACGCTCTTCGATTAGCGTCACATTCTATAGGCTCAGAAAGAGATTTTCTATACCCACTTACAGATAAAATAAATTATATTATGAATATTTAATTTGCATAGTATTCTTCTAATATTTATTATTGGCAGGATGTATTTGATATCGCTGATTTTGAGGAGGATCGTGTGAGATGAGCCATCGACATTCAGTTATCGTTACATTTCAAGGACTATCGCCATCACATGCATCAGCATTGATATCGAGTGGTGCAGGATCATGAGAAGGAGGCAGTGCGGTAGCCGCCCTATGACAACATCACCATAGATGATTGGACTACTATATGCCGGCAGTATAAGGATCCGACATATCAGGTTACACATCTAAATTTTTTTATAGTTTAATGACTTAATCATTTATTCTTAAATTAAATTTTTTATCTACTAATTTTACTGATAATTTTATAGAGACGATGTGCCCAAAATGTGGTGAACCGGGCGAGACAGACTATGCCGCATTATGGGGGTTTGAAATCGTTTGCTCATCACATGGAGCACATGATAGGTAATTTTTAATTTTTAATGAGCATATAATTTTCTAGTTATTTAAAAAAATTTAATTAATTCTCAAATTGCAGAGAGATGCTAAGAGTGGCGAGTTTCCTGATAGGATCGATATCTACCAATGGACCCACCAACGACGGTCAGGGGAGTGGATGACGGAAAATCAGGAGCTCTTAATAATTTTTTTTAATTATTTTTTATTCATAATATGATTATTATTATAAAATTAAAATAATTTTAATTTTAATTTTTAGAATCGTATGATAGAGATTAGATATCAGTCTATCCCTGAGGGCTCGACCGCATCCACAAATGATGAGATCTGTGTTCGGGTGCTCGATACGAGACCCTATTATGTTAGGGGTCTAGGGTATAGGATCACTACTCCTTCATCTTCATGCACATCTAGGGCAGACATCCATTCTGCGTGCGAGGCTCGACTGATGGAAGTGCAGAGACAGGCTATCGAGGATCGACAGCGAGCTCAGGAGTTGGCTGCACACATCGACGACTATCAGTACTTTCAGATACAGATGATAGAGCGGATGGCGCAGATGGAGCAGACGATATAGCTGATGAGGCAGCAGCAGGTTGATCCGAGCTCCATCACCGATCCGAGCTCCGTTGAGCACTCCCCATCTCCAGCTCGTTCTCCAAATATCGATATTTGACAGCTTACTAATGTATTTTTTTATTCAAACATCTTATAATTTTAATTTAATATAATAAAATAATAAAATTATTTATCAATTTATTATATAATTTTTTTATTTTTATTTTTTTAAATTTATAAAAAAAATATTATATATATAAATTTAAATATATATTAGTAATTATTTTAAAAAAATATGACTAAATTATTAGCGATGGAATTATTTTCGATGAAATATTCATCGCTAAAAATATTTTACTAACATAATTTAATTTATCAATAATATAATTAACAGTGACAAAAAATATTCATCGTAAATAATTTTATTTATGATGATTTTTTTTATTGCTAATATTATTCAATTTTTTTAAAATAATTTTTTTATTAAATTATAGCGACGAATTATTTTCGTTGCAAAAATAAATTTTTTCGATGAAAATTTTTATCGCTAAAATTTAACAAATAATAGCGACGAAAATTTTTTATCATAAATATCTTTTTTTAAATTAAATTTTTTCATCAATTTTTTTTAACGATAAAAAATATTCATCGCAAATATCTTTTATTAGCGATAAATTTTTTTTTTCGTTGTAAAATATTATCAACGACGGAATTATTTATGACAAAATATTAGCGATAAAAATTTGTCACTAATATTATTAACGATGAAAATCGGTTATTAGCGATGAAAATTTTTCGTCGCTAATAACTTGTTTTGTTGTAGTGTTATACTATCTTGGTTAATGGTTTTCCTATAGAGTTTTTTCAGGCGGGTCTTCATGAAGGGTACCCTCTCTCCCTTTGCTTATTTATTTTATATGCTGATGCTCTTTCTCGTGCTCTTCGAGAGGTAGTTCAGGAGGCAGAGCTAGAGCTTTACTGGCCTGCCCTCGGGATGCAGCCGCTCTCATATCTTCTCTTTGCAGATAATTGTTTGCTCATTGATTGTACTTCTATATGGAATGTGAGATACTTTCGCATCTATTGTTGAGGCCTATTGTCGAGTGTCGGGCCAACTTATGAATCTACAAAAATATAGTATAATTTTTAGTCCCAAGATGAAGCCCCAAATGAAGCAGGCGAATCAGGATAGGCTGGCGATCCCTGAGCTCACCGGTACTTTGACCTACCTTGGGGTCCCTATCATCGGGTAGCGACTTCACAGAGCTGACTGTCGACTCATGGAGCAGCGAATCCAGGAGAGCTAAATGGTTGGTAAGCCAACACTCTCTCTATGATAGGGTGAATCACTCTTATCAGATCCATTTTGAGTTTCATCTTGGTATATCTTCTGACGAATACTGTTGTTCCATGCTCTTGTCTCTGACTTCTGGAGTAGCAGCTATATAACATTCTTTAGGGCTCCCGATATAGCGCGTGTGGCCTTGTTATCTTGGGAGATTGTTTGCCAATCGGTGAGTGATGAAGGTTTGGATATCCAGTCTTTGCTAGTTAGAAGGGAAGCTTTGCTCGTCAGACATACTACAGATTTCTTACTCAGCCCGACAACTTGTGGAGCAGAGTAATGAGAGCTCGATATGATGTTTGAAGGCAGCGGTCCAGATTCATTTTAAGTGCAGCTGTTCCTTGATCTAGAAGGAGATCTATTCCGTGCCCTGCTGTAATGATCCAGATCAGATAGCTAATTAGTGACAGGGCATTTATTGATGTGAACCAGGATGCATGGATTTTTACTATTCCCCTATCTCATTGGTCGACGTATGTAAGCATAAAGGTGGCTCTGGCTGCACATTTGCGAGTTGCTCATTACTGATGGCAAGATTGGAGTGCCCAGGATGTTGGTTGTCTTTTTGGTGGCGAGCTTGCTGATCGGATCCTTACTATGCCCATTTCCATACATCAGAGCCATGATTTGAGTGTGGGGTCGGTCATGCTACTCCAAAGCCTACCAAAGATCTTGTTGTGATATACATGTCTGCTCCTGAGTGAAGGATTAATGCTGCTTGGATCTGGTGTATGGCGGCCCATCTTAGGGTCCGGCTCTTCCTCTAGAAGGTGGTTTGGGACTGACTTCCGACTCGGGTACTTCTCAAAGATAAAGGTATAGAGCTACTTGTTGCCTATCCTGTTATGGATTGGAGGATGAGATAATGGAACATGTCTTACTTTGCTATCTGCGAGCATGCTTGATCTGGAAGATGGTTGGATGCCACCCTGGAGAGCTTGACTGTCTCCTGCCTTCCCTCTTTCTTGGACATGATTTGCCACTGCACGATAGAGGAACAGGCCATTGGTGGGCAAATGGCATATATCGCTTATCAATATGGCTGTCATAGAACTAAAATCTTTGACGCTGAGGTAGCGCTACACATTGGATTTTGGAGAGAGCTTATTTTCTTACAGACGAGTACATTGGTTCAACACTGTGGACATTCCCTTGATACTTGAGTCTCTAGAGCTCCCTGTTGCATATGCAGCAGTCTGAAGGACTCTTTTCATTGCTTGGAAGCTCTTCTCGAGATTTGTCAAGATTAACTTTGATGATAGTGTTAGAGATGGCCGAGGTAGTGCAAGTTTTATCATTCGGGGTCCAGACGGTAGACTTCTGACTGCTGAGGGATCGTATTTATTTGAACCATTAGTTCCAAGTGCGGAGCTTCAAGTAGCTTGG
This sequence comes from Elaeis guineensis, assembly GCF_000442705.2. Classification (NCBI taxonomy): domain Eukaryota; kingdom Viridiplantae; phylum Streptophyta; class Magnoliopsida; order Arecales; family Arecaceae; genus Elaeis; species Elaeis guineensis. The sequence continues at coordinate 77,098,457 of NC_026005.2, read as the reverse complement.
GTAGGCATTAGGTGTGCATGGCAGGAGCTGCAGGCAGAGAGCATTTTTGTGGAAGGTGACTCTACGACAGTCATTGTCTAGATTCGGGATATAACAAAGTGGGTGGGAATTCATCCGCTACTTCATGATATTTGAGAGTTTCGTTATCATTTTTCTGCAATGTCTGTTTGACATATCTATCAGGAGGTGAATAGAGTCGCGGATTGGATAGCATCTTTTGTTGCTAGCATATCAAAGATTGGTCATGGTGCCATGGAGATATATGTCTATAAGCGTTTTGTGATATTTTATTTTTTAATTTTTTAGACTATACTGGTATTAGAATGGTTGGTTGTGCGTCTGTATAAAAAAAATAAATAAATAAAGACTTAACTTTGGATGTTTCTGTTGTTTAAACTGTTTGGGAGAAGTGGTTGTATTATAATGATACTTTTCTCTGGTACTGTTCTTACTTTCCTATTAACTTTATGGCTAGTGCTTATTATAAAATGACTCTGATCTGTGTGAGCGGGTGGGATTTAACCAGAAAGTTAGGCTTTATACTTCGATGGTGAAACTCTTCTTCCCCCCAGAAGCTGCAAATCTGTCTTCACATGGTAACTTTGGAGATTATCACAGGGTCCGGATCTATAGCAGTTGTAATCAGGTGGTGCTGGACACGCTGATTTGCTGTGGTCTCTATACTTTGACTTGCTACATGTATTTGCCTGTTTTGTCTTTTCTCGAGTATCCTAATCTTATAAATCATTTCTATTCTAATTTAACTATTCCAACTTGGGACATTGCATGCGATGGCTCACTGGAATGGGCTGTTCGCCAGCAGAGTGACAGCAAGTACTATGATTGGTGATGCATGCAACCAAATAGCAACGTTGTTTGGAAGAAGAGTTTTTTAGGACATGTTTAACGGTTTTATACGTAGGATGTACGATATGCAATCTCTTTTTTTTTTTTTTTTTTAAGAAAGGAAGGAAAGAAAGAAAGAATGGTGAGGGGTTTCTAACTCGACAATTATCCTGTACCCTTGCTCCCTTCTATTTGGTTTGAATCCAGATTCCCAGGCACACGAAACTTAATACTCCACCCGAACTGAGGTACTGGAAAACGGAAATGGGGGCTCTCTTCCCCATCACTCTGTCATGGCAAGGTATGCCATCTGAGCAACGTTTTGATGATAGCAGTCGTTTAAAGATAGTATAACAGGCATCACATGTAGATTTGGCATTCAAGATACTGGAGGGTTAGCTTATCACTTTAGTTTCCCCATTTTAGAACACCCCAGCTGCTGTTAGCAAGCTTTTTACCAGGAAGAAAAAAGAACACTTATGTAAGCAGTGGCAGATAGGTTTATCCAGCAAGACAAGAATTATGCTGTTATGTTTTACTTGTGTTCTTGGCAGGGTTTATTGAACAATCTGGTTGCTCTTTGAAAATTCCCAAAATTACTGAAGCCATTGCATTCCTGAAGCCACTGATACAATTGGCCATATTCATGTTCAAGGTATCTAGCCTGAAAAAATTGAGGCCTAATCTTCGAAGCAGTTTGACGTGTAAGTCTTGGATATTGAATCCAAATAATTAAAGTTAATATAATGATATCTATGCTATGTCTACCATCAGTAAGCCTTCATTCACTTGCATAGAGAACCAGAGAGCCAAACTTACCCAGCATAAGGCTAGGGTGTTCAAACTTCAAGAGGTATGAACCATGACATTTAGTGAAGATGAATAAAGAGTTCACTCTTTCATCAGGATAACAATCAATGTTTTAACAATTGATAGAGGCATAAACTGATTCTATACCTACAAAGGATCATGCCTGCACGCGAGATGCACCATGTAAGATTGTGGAATTACATGTGAGATGGAACATAGATGCTAATGCTCTGGTGGAGCTGTATTTCTGAATTAAGAGAACATTCGGTTGACATTCTAGGCTACCAGACATTACTAATAGAATGTAGAGTTGCATGCCTATTCTTTGCCATAAAGATCATAGCTTTTTTATTTTCATGCACGCATATGCTTGCATGCCTACGTGTGTTTTGGAAGAAAGGCGAAAGCAGCATTGTTTTGCCACTATAAGCATGGGGGGTTTAAATCATCAGCCCAAAGGTGGAAGTTCCTCACCTCATGTTCAAGAGCAGATTGAAGAGTTTTTTCCAGCATGAAAGGAGCTGTTCAGAACCATGGGCACATGCATGTCATGCTTGCTTTCACTTTCGCTTCTCGTCTTTGGTATATATTAGAAGGTATCATTATATGCATGTGAAGACATGAGAAAGATTTGAAACATACGGACCAAATGGAAGTCATGCCTCTTTATCCTTCCACTAGGACACCAGTATTGAAAGTTGAAACCCATCTACTGATGCAACGGGTGACTTGACTAAGAGGTTGTCTAATAACCGCCCCATGCATTGACTTTAGAAAGATAACATACATCAGAAGAACCCAAGAATTTTCTGCCGCCAGAGTTACATATCAATTTTTCTATAACATTTCTTATTCATTATAGCTCTTCAGGACGCATTCATGATTGCATCCATGGTTTCTTTCTGCGGCTTAAATTCCTTGGTCAAAGACCACAGATTTTTTTAAAAAAAATATTTATTCATGAATTATACATAATTAGTTCAAACAGAAAAAAAAATAATTATAAACTAAAATATAGTGATGCGATGTGTTATTTCTAATGACATTGTTCCTTGTTTCTGTCTCGCATGTTTGTTGTTATGGAAATGAATATAAAATATTTCAATAGACTTGCATTCTTTTCAATTCTTTTCCTAATTCTTGATTTGGTCACAATTTAGATCCAATTGAGATTTCACAACATCTAAAGTTTCTAGATCAATAGGTCTCAAAGGCCTTTTGGATGGTCCATTAATTACTGACAGTAAGACAAAAAAACTGAAAGGATGAATAATGAAAGAGAATGAACCAAACATTAAACCATTCAGATAGATGAGGTGCTTAGTTCACAGTAACAAAACATGATTCACTGATCACACTTCACTAGTAGAATTCCCTTCCCAAGAAGCAAGAAGAGTGCCATCCCCAAAAATCTTAAACATCAATAGCATCTATATATTATTTCCCATTTTCAAACCCCTGTGGATCCAAACCCTCCAGCTCCCCTAACAGTGGAATCCAAATCACCAACCTCGACCACACCTGGAGGCATAATCCTCTCTATGATCATCTGAGCAATCCGATCGCCGGGCTTCACCTCGAAATCCACATCCGAGTGGTTGAATAAAATGACGCTGACCGGTCCATGGTAATCCGTATCGATCACACCCGTTCCCACATCAATGGAATGCTTCCACGCCAGCCCCGACGGGTGCAAACCATCAGATGATGCAAAGCATTTTATCAAACACGTGGACAGCAACTCCAAGGGAAAAAAAAAGATGATCTGGAGAAAAACGGATTACCGATGCGGGCGTAGGTCCGTTCAGGATGGCAATGCTGAGATTGGTGGGAATAAGAGCTTTCCCTCGAGCGGGGACTTTCGCTTCAGCGGCGCTGGAAAGAGAACAAGAGACTTCATAGTATCGGAGATCTAGGATTTGATTCTCACGGTTGGAAGAGACCGAAAGAAAGGAAGGGTTTTTAATCTGGAGAGGTCGTAACCAGCAGAGAGAGAGGAAGCTCTCAAAGGCAAGACAGAATTTGGGAGAGCTTCTTGACCTTAAGGAGAGGGAGAGGAAGAGGGAGAGTGAGGTGGTGGTGGTCCATGGCGGCACCGTTTCCGAGAGCTTGGGGACTTTGAGAGAGGGCTCCTGGATGCCAGGGCTGTCGTTCTCCGTTGCGCCATTGACCCGGGAGAGGCAAGTTGGAAGAGTTCGCGGGGGGGGGGGGGGGGGTTGGGGTTGGAGGGCCGATGTGTGGGGGATTCGGTTTTAAGTTAGAAAAGCGTGGAAAATCATTGGCGCCAATGCTTTCCGCCACATTCCATGCTATAGTCCGCATTTCTTTCGAGAAGCCGACACCAGAAGACGACGGCTACGATGTCATTTGCCCAGCAAAAATGCGAATCAAATTCAAATATGGCCATCAATAGACGTCTCTAGATTAGAATTTTTTTTTTATTCAATTTTTTTGTTACATTTTTTTTTCAATTCAATTGTAAGAAAATACTCAGATCCTCTAAAATTTTTATTTTGGTGCCGCCTGTTTGAAAACACATTGCAGTAATTTTTTTTTCGATTCAAATATTCTAAAATAAAAAAAAATCAAAATGTTCATATATGATGGTGCTTCTGGGCAATTCTATTGCCAAAAGAACCTCATAATAATAAATGATGATTGGAGAATAACATGAATATAGGGGATCTCGACCTAGGCTCTCTAATTCAATCCTAATCTATTGGAGGATCAAAGTCCTTATCTTCGGATAGCCTGAGTGCAACCGGTCCCCACCTTAGTGACATTTAGTGAAGATGAAATAAATGAGTTCACTCTTTTATTAGGATAACAATCAACGTTTTAGCAATTGATAGAGACATAAAATGAATTCTAACCTACAAAAGATACGTGCCCTGTGGCACGCGAGATGCACCATTTAAGATGTGGAATACATGTGAGATGAAACATAGATGCTAGTGCTCTGGTGAAGCTATATTTTTGAATTAAGAGAATTAAGAGAACGTTTGATTGACATTCTAGGACTACCAAATTATTGGAGAGGGTAATATGTTAGCCACCACATATTAAAGAAAAAGGTTAAGATTCTCGACCTTGCTTTGCAAGATGCATCTTGACATTCAACGGTTGGCCTGAAAGAACCGCCGACTAAGTATCCTTGAGAGTGCCCATAAGAAAGAAGACGGATGATACTACACATTACTAGAAGGTACAGAACCGATCCCCCCACAGGGGTTCGGCAATGGAACCCATCTTCATTGACCACTAGATAGAACGATCCTCTTTATAAGAGTTCGGCACTGCTATGTCCTCTCCGATCCCCATCCGAAATTCAAGCAAAAGAACACCTAATGATCCCCTATTGATCCGGAAGGCTCTGTCACCCAGTTGTGTCATTTTGCTTACCTATCGCACACCATGTCTTATCACCATCTCTTTCATGGCTAACTGCACATCGAGCCAATTTATGACTGCTGTCAGAGATATTTAAATACCTCACACGACTTTATGCGATAAGGTACAGTAATAATAATTATTTATCTTTTCACCTTTGATCTCAATCCTCTCTTGGAGGGAC